>NC_042972.1:36465141-36515141 GCF_901001165.1 Salmo trutta | reverse complement strand
GCTCTCTCCGTGTGCAGAGAAAAAGTGACATTTTCTAATCCTCTCAGGCCTCCTGAGGATATTGACTCCTTTTCTCTGCCTGTCTAACGTGCCCCTTTCACTGGAGGAGAAGAGACAGAGCAACAGAAAGGAAGAAGAGAGGAGAGAGAGAAGGGAGGGATGTGTTTATAGATCTATTTCTGCTTGTAGGGTTGGTACCTCAACACTCAGTAGTGTTCGCTTATTTAGCTGGAGGGTCTTTCACACCACGGGCGAGGAAAAAGAGTCATCCATACAGTAGGTGTCAGATTGATTCCATTTAACTGTTTGCAACAGACTTTTTTTTACCAATTCTCCTTTTGTGTTTGTGTGTAACCTCAATTTTAACACCACAATTTATAGATATCGGTGGCAGGTAGCCTAGTGGTTGAGAGCGTTGGGCCTGTAACTGAAAGGTCGCTTGTTTCGAATCCCTGAACCAACCAGGTGAAAACATCTGTCGTTGTGCCCTTGAGCAAGGCACTTAACACTAATTGGTCTTGTAAGTCGCTCTGGATAAGAGCGTCTGCTAAATTACTAAAATGTAAAGGTCAACTGTAGATATCCCCCAGCAATTAAATTGTAATTAAATGCTGCAAAGAAGCAGCAAACTAAAAAATGACATTTTTAAGAGTGCAGCAAATTAAACAATAGCTGTATTGGAATATTGTTTTAATTGGAATTAATAGAGGACTTGATAAACACAGCTCTGTGTTTCTGGTGTCGTCCTTTGATTTCTGTGTTCTGTTTAAAATTGAAACAGGCAGCAACCTGAGAGAGGAAACACAGGAGCGAGTGAACGAGAGAGAAAAAGAGGGAGATCTACGGAGGAGAGGACCCACTGGGCAAAAACTGGTTGAATCAACGTAGTTTCCATATCATTTCAACCAAAAACATCTATGTGGTGATGTTGAATCCATGTGGAAAACTGATTGGATTTGCAAAAAGTCATGAACGTAAGGGCATTTTGTATTTTTTTCACCCAACTTTTTACCTAGATCCAATGAAATGGTACATTTTCACTTTAGTTGACAACTCAACCGAATCTAAATTAGAAGAAGATGTTGAACTGATGTCTGTGCCCTGTGGGGAGGAAGCAACCTACTGAGTGAATACCTTTTATCTTTTAATACCATCACCCTTTGTGTGTTTCAATTCTGACAACACTTGAAATTATTTGTTCTCTTGTGTGAGAGTTCTGGATGTGAAATTGCAGTAGAAGAAAAGTGGTTTTCAGCTTTGAGAATGAGACAGATATGAATATGGGAATGAATTCTAACCTATTAAGTTATTATTATTTGGGAAATGGAGCATGCTAATTAGTTGTGTGTAAATCTTACAGTGGGTTGAAGGTAACAGGTCTTAATAGTTTAGCTAAATTAATTTCTTCTGTCACCTTCAGCTTAAACTGCTCTAAATTAGGTTACTTTATTTAACAGTGATTGTCTTGTATCCTGAATGAGATACACATGCTGATACCTGATCAAGAGGCCCTCTTACAGCTGATCTCAATTCTAAATGCTATCAGTCCATGTTCTAAAAACACTATTACATTTGGTAACCCTTGAAGGCATACTTTATGGTTGTTTATTAAGGGTTTAAAGTAGCTTAGTTTATACAGTGTTAATAACTAATAGTTACACTATCACACTATATCTACCAATGAGTCATAACTGTTTACTATAAACTTTATATTAGGAAATAAGTATATCAAGTCTTTATTAACCATTTATACAATATATCTAAATGTAAAGTGTTGCCTTGAATTGTACTCTAAACCCTAGATTGTGGTGAATGTGACTGCGTTGGTTTCCCATGAGCCTATACCGTAGTCATGTGATCGGCCCGTCTGACTTAAGCGGCGGTGTGTTTTTCTCAGGAGTGACTCGCCACCCTTTAGTAACTATCGTTCCTGATGTTAAACCCATCAGAAGTCTCCCTGTGCCACGGGATCTCTCTATTAATCTCCCGTGTGTGTGTGTGTGTGTGTGTGTGTGTCAGGGGTGAGGGTAAGCCATGGGAAAAGGGAATACCTGAGTGGATTACTGTGATCCCAAGGACACTTTGGGTGGGGCATTCAAGTTCACATTTCTTTTTAATTGACTGACCTTTGGTGTTCTTTTCTCTTTAACTGGGCATTAGAACGACCCTCACAGCTCACTACGCTGGTTTACAAACACCAGAGCTATGTTCGGATACCCATACTAACATACTGTATACTACATACTTAAAGAGAATATACTGCATACTATATACTATTACTTCATTTTAATATACTGTAAATGAACGGTATCCTTCCAGTTGAGCGTACTAAAGCTTTGCCTGTCTACCGGAAGTTGAAGCTGTTGCTTTGCAACCCCTTGCTAGCTTGTTAGCATAACAAACTAGCTAGACATTTTACGACTTCGAGTGTGTTATTAAATTCAATCTGGAGTGCCAGAGTGCGCTCTGGGCATTCGTAAATTCAGAGCGTTGTCAGATTGTCTGTTCGGAGCGCACACTGCCAGGCAGTGTCACTGGACGCTCTGGCCGAGGAGTAGGGTTGATCCGAGCGTTCGGACCTCATAACGACAGTCAAGCACCCAAGCTAACTTGCGAGCTACTTCCAGATACAAATGAGAGAACACCTCACTCTGACCGTTTTACTTGCCCTAGCAGAGCTGGTTAGGCTGTTTTCATTTTATCCAGTGAGTTGGCGACTGTAACTGTACTGCTGGCAACAATTTTGCTGACACCGTCCATAGTCAACTGGTATTGAGTGTTCGTAAATTCATCAGTTATTCTGTGCTCTGGCACCCTCAGATGAGTGTGCTCTGAAATCGGAGTAGATAGCCACAGAGAATTTAAGAATGCACCTGAATGTCCATTGAGAACGCACAATGACTATACCACTTAGCTAAACTAAGAATGATAGGAATAATGAAGTCAATACTTATTTCCCTCATTAAAATGCAAATCATTTTATAACATTTTTGACATGCGTTTTTCTGGATTTTTTGTTGTTATTCTGTCTCTCACTGTTCAAATAAACCTACCATTAAAATTATAGACTGATCATTTCTTTGTCAGTGGGCAAACGTACAAAATCAGCAGGGGATCAAATACTTTTTTCCCTCACTGTAAGCTACAACTGGCTAGGCAGTTGGTAGCCTAAATCCTGCCTGATGTTACTGCTGTTCCTTAAACCAATGACATACGTTAGCCTACTGTAACCACACAGAGAGTGTGTGTGTGTGTGTTAAGATTGGGCGATTGTGTACAAGCCTACATCGCCCGATTGCGCCACATAGAAATCCTCGATAGTCGATCGCTATGGGGGTGGGGGGGTCTTTCTCATGGCTACCCATGTATTTCCATGGAAATAATGTTTATTTGGAAAGAAAAAAATATATATTTTTGAAAGCATTAATGATTTGCGTAAATGTAATATACTAACTATTACTCTTGTTAGAAATATGAAATGGTATTACATTTGGTGAAGAGCACATTATCACTTGTTTAGGACTCGAAACTCAAAGTTTAGGACTTGAGACTTGACTTGAGACTTGTCGGTCTTGACTTGAGAGTTGACTCAGACTTGCCTGTCTTGACTTGAGACTTGACTTGGGAATTGAGTGCTAAGACTTGAGACTTACTTGTGACTTATAAAACAATGACTTGGTCCCACCTCTGTTAGTAGCCAACTAACATTAGGTAGCCCGCTAACATACCGGTACATACTGCTGCAATGATATGCTATGCAGTTCGTAAGGATACTTTATCATTACTTTATTACATTGCTCAACATTTTCTTAACATTTGTCATAATTAGTTTGAAGCAATGAATTTGTATCTGCTCTCGTTGGACTTCGGCTGCATATTTTCCGAAATTTTCTTCAAATCTTAAAACGTTGTGAAGCCACGCCCATTTTCTGAAGAATTGCATTATGGGCCCTAAAAGCACAGAAATGGTGTCCACTGCTTGTATACTTTGTATTTTGGCGAATGTAGTACGACATCCCGGAACGTTTGGCATACTAACTATATCCATACTATGACCAATAAGCATACTATATACTCAATTTACGTCACAAATAGTACGGTTAGTATGAGTATTTGAACACAGCTCTGGACTATATGACACATAGATTAGTTTTTCTCTTCCAAATGGAATTGTATCAAGCTATTGAACAGAGCTTGCTGAGGATGAACTGGCTAAACAAAGCGTGCTTAGAGTGTGTGTTTGTGTGGATGTGTGTGTGCTACAACACCCCCAGTATTGCTGGTTTGGTTTTGATCTAGGGGGTCACTCTCGTTGGCCTTCTTGGTTTCATCTTACACGGGTAAATTATAATTAATCACTGAAATGACATCCTACACAGCACGGGCCTCTCTCTCTCTGTGTGTGTGTTTGAATGGACCAGGCCATGTTTGGGTCCCAGAGCCTGTATTGGGGTTAGATGACGTCAGTCCAACAGGGCTATTCTGTGTCTGTTTTGATTAGACTGAACAAAATCCGACTGTTTTTGTCTTTTCTTTATTTAAGAGAAGATAAATGGATGTGTGTGTGCGTGTGCGTTTGTGTGTGATGTGTATGCATGAGTTAGTGGAAACAGGTCTATTTCCGTGGTAGTGTATGCGTAAGAGTGGTTGTTGGGTGGTTGGCAGTAATAGGGAGGCCATTTTGAAGCTGATGTGATAAGCGGGTCTGTGGGAGGGATGGTACAGTAGTAGTACTGGTCTGTGGGAGGGATGGTAGAGTAGTAGTACTGGTCTGTGGGTGGGATGGTAGAGTAGTAGTACTGGTCTGTGGGAGGGGTGGTAGAGTAGTAGTACTGGTCTGTGGGAGGGATGGTAGAGTAGTAGTACTGGTCTGTGGGTGGGGTGGTAGAGTAGTAGTACTTGTCTGTGGGTGGGATGGTAGAGTAGTAGCACTGGTCTGTGGGTGGGGTGGTAGAGTAGTAGTACTGGTCTGTGGGAGGGATGGTAGAGTAGTAGTACTGGTCTGTGGGAGGGATGGTAGAGTAGTAGTACTGGTCTGTGGGTGGGGTGGTAGAGTAGTAGTACTGGTCTGTGGGTGGGGTGGTAGAGTAGTAGTACTGGTCTATGGGTGGGATGGTAGAGTAGTAGTACTGGTCTGTGGGTGGGGTGGTAGAGTAGTAGTACTGGTCTGTGGGTGGGATGGTAGAGTAGTAGTACTGGTCTGTGGGTGGGATGGTAGAGTCGTAGTACTGGTCTGTGGGAGGGGTGGTAGAGTAGTAGTACTGGTCTGTGGGAGGGGTGGTAGAGTAGTAGTACTGGTCTGTGGGAGGGGTGGTAGAGTAGTAGTACTGGTCTGTGGGTGGGATGGTAGAGTAGTAGTACTGGTCTGTGGGAGGGGTGGTAGAGTAGTAGTACTGGTCTGTGGGTGGGATGGTAGAGTAGTAGTACTGGTCTGTGGGTGGGGTGGTAGAGTAGTAGTACTGGTCTGTGGGAGGGATGGTAGAGTAGTAGTACTGGTCTGTGGGTGGGGTGGTAGAGTAGTAGTACTGGTCTGTGGGTGGGGTGGTAGAGTAGTAGTACTGGTCTGTGGGAGGGATGGTAGAGTAGTAGTACTGGTCTGTGGGAGGGATGGTAGAGTAGTAGTACTGGTCTATGGGTGGGATGGTAGAGTAGTAGTACTGGTCTGTGGGAGGGATGGTAGAGTAGTAGTACTGGTCTGTGGGTGGGATGGTAGAGTAGTAGTACTGGTCTGTGGGTGGGGTGGTAGAGTAGTAGTACTGGTCTGTGGGTGGGATGGTAGAGTAGTAGTACTGGTCTGTGGGAGGGATGGTAGAGTAGTAGTACTGGTCTGTGGGAGGGGTGGTAGAGTAGTAGTACTGGTCTGTGGGAGGGGTGGTAGAGTAGTAGTACTGGTCTGTGGGTGGGATGGTAGAGTAGTAGTACTGGTCTGTGGGTGGGATGGTAGAGTAGTAGTACTGGTCTGTGGGAGGGGTGGTAGAGTAGTAGTACTGGTCTGTGGGTGGGATGGTAGAGTAGTAGTACTGGTCTGTGGGAGGGATGGTAGAGTAGTAGTACTGGTCTGTGGGAGGGATGGTAGAGTAGTAGTACTGGTCTGTGGGAGGGATGGTAGAGTAGTAGTACTGGTCTGTGGGTGGGGTGGTAGAGTAGTAGTACTGGTCTGTGGGTGGGATGGTAGAGTAGTAGTACTGGTCTGTGGGAGGGATGGTAGAGTAGTAGTACTGGTCTGTGGGAGGGATGGTAGAGTAGTAGTACTGGTCTGTGGGAGGGATGGTAGAGTAGTAGTACTGGTCTGTGGGAGGGATGGTAGAGTAGTAGTACTGGTCTGTGGGAGGGATGGTAGAGTAGTAGTACTGGTCTGTGGGTGGGATGGTAGAGTAGTAGTACTGGTCTGTTAGTAGTGTGGTAGTACTGAACAAGTTGAAAAACTGAACAAGTTGAAAAACAGCATGGCGGTGTTGGTTAGTCTGTCTGTCTCTTCTGTGTCCTTGGTCCCGACACACTCCGCGGGGAAAGGAAACATAGAACGGTGGGTGGGTGAAGAGTGAGAGAGAGAGGGAGAGATAGAGAGGTAAAGAGAGGGGTAGACACAAAGGCCTCTGCCAACACTCACAGCTCCACCATATGTCCCACACCAAACCTTCCATAGGTCTGTCCATTGTCTTCATTGATCTCTCTCCCTCGTTTTCTTCCTTTCTTTCCCTCCTCCCTTCCCTCTCTTCTCCAGCCCTGTGCTGCTTCATATTTTCGCTGTGCTCCAGTTTTCCTAAGTTATTGCTGGAGCAGGGCTGTGGCGCCGTGTGTGTTAGTGAAAGGCGAGCTCGAGCAGGGCGATGGGGAGGAATGACTAGTGTGTGTGTTGTGTGAATGTGTTGTGTGTGTGTGTGTGTGTGTGTGTGGGTTAGCTCCAGGAGCACACAGCGTTAGAGTTTAAACAATCTCCTTTTGTGACCTGTTCCTTTATTTATTACTCTTCTGGCACCTGCCCTGTTTTTCAGACTGTGTGTGTGTGTGTGTGTGTGTGTGTATGTGTGTGTGTGTGTGTGTGGCCGTGTGTGTGGCCGTGTGTGTGACCGTGTGTGTCTATTTTTTCATCATTTTGGAAATGTAAACACAGCTAAAATGCATCCAGATGTTACCAGCTGCGTTCCGCCACCACAAATACTGGGCAGGGAGGTAGTCTGTGTGTGTGTGTCTCTGTGTGTATGTGTGCGCACGCGAGTGTGTATCTATCACTCCCAGTTCCGCGCAACCCACACACACACACACACACACACACACACACACACACACACACACACACACACACACACACACACACACAGTCAAAATGATTGTGTGATTTCAAGGATTGTCTAGTCTCTTTTGTATGAGTATGTGTGTCTGTGTGTGTGCGTAGTCAGATAAATCTATTGGGAATACTGTGTGTGTGCGTACTCAGATTAATCTATTGGGAATACTGTGTGTGTGCGTAGTCAGATAAATCTATTGGGAATACTGTGTGTGTGCGTAGTCAGATAAATCTATTGGGAATACTGTGTGTGTGCGTACTCAGATTAATCTATTGGGAATGCTGTGTGTGTGCGTACTCAGATTAATCTATTGGGAATGCTGTGTGTGTGCGTAGTCAGATAAATCTATAGGGAATGCTTTGTGTGTGCGTACTCAGATTAATCTATTGGGAATGCTGTGTGTGTGCGTACTCAGATAAATCTATTGGGAATGCTGTGTGTGTGCGTACTCAGATTAATCTATTGGGAATGCTGTGTGTGTGCGTACTCAGATTAATCTATTGGGAATGCTGTGTGTGCGCGTACTCAGATTAATCTATTGGGAATGCTGTGTGTGCACGTACTCAGATGAATCTATTGGGAATGCTGTGTGTGCGCGTACTCAGATGAATCTATTGGGAATGCTGTGTGTGCACGTACTCAGATGAATCTATTGGGAATGCTGTGTGTGCACACATCTGTGCCAACCTGCTGAATGGGTGTATCATGTATTTTTAAAGTAGCTTTGGGCTAGGATCTAGAAAAGCCCTATATTAAAAGTGCTGCTACAGGCGAAAGATGCAAAACCAGTTAAGAGAGTGACAGTGCCTCCATAAAACCCATTGACCCTGCAGACCCCCCATTACAGTAGAGAGATGGACCCTTTACACACCCACACACACTCACACACACACACACACCTGCCATGGTGGTGGGCTGTGGGTTTTGGGGTGGGGGGTGGGAAAGTGTTAATTGGTTGACACAGGAGAGGAGTGCAGTGGTAAAATCACCAACACTCTCAGCAACCCTGAGAGGCCCTGACACACACACACACACACACACACACACACACACACACACACACACACACACACACACCTATGTAAAACACTAGCCACCACTAGCACCGCTAACTGCCATTTTAATTTGGCATAATTACTATGGAGAGATTGGGTTCAGCCACACAGTATTGTATCAACCACAGGGTATTCACTGGCACATGGTTCTAATTGCAAGGCAAACAGTGTTAATGTTTATTTGCTAAATGCACATTAAGTGTCCACACAGTCACACACATATGTACACACACACACACTGACCTGCGTGTTTGACAAAGAGAGGGGTTCCACCAATTAGCAGAGCTCTAGTGTTTATAATGTGATGAGCTGGTATTATTACTCTCTCTCACTCTGCAACAGGTGAACACATTTAAATATCAGATGGAAATTCAGTCGCTTTAGAAGAGTTTCACTGTGTCTGTGTGTGTCTGTGTGTGTGTGTGTGTGTGTGTGTGTGTGTGTATGTGTGTGTGTGTGTGTATGTGTGTGTGTGTGTGTGTGTGTGTGTGTGTGTGTGTGTGTGTGTGTGTGTGTGTGTGTGTGTGTGTGTGTGTGTGTGTGTTCGCTGTCCTTTGGGAGTAATTAGGAAGTGAAGGTGGGGGTTTCTCAGTCTGCTCTCTCTCATTAGTGTGAATATGGAGAGTAGCAGAAAAGTCTCTGTGCTACATCACTTCACAGTATTTAGAAACATACATGGATAACTAGCACACATGCATTAGTGCCTCGCTGGAGTGCTTTAGAGCCCTGCACACTGAGACAACTGTCATAGTCACTTTATGAATGTGAATTCACATCTGTGGTGACTATGACTATTAGACTAGCTTTATGTATCTTTATGTGTGTGTTCCTCTAAAGCACACCAAAACCGTGTCTGTTCTGCTCATATAGAGCTGCCATGTCCTGGCTGCTTGTTTGGGTTGGTCCTTCCAAACATACTCTTACTGTAGGCTTTCTCTCTGATCCCTACTGGGGTCTACCCTTTAGCCTGCTACATTTTATTCCTGGACCTAGGGCTAATTTAGCACTGAGCTACACTGGAGGTCCTCCTCTCCTCTCCTCTCGGTATGCCTCTTGGACGATTTGCCAGATGCAACCTATCACAGAACCCCACAGTAACCAACATACAACCCCAACACAACTCTCCACCCAGCTATAATACATAAACGCTACTGCATGTCTTCAAAGGCTTCTAGAAGGGCACGTCATCTCAGTTTGATAGTCAGGCTGTCATGATGCAACAAGTCTACCTTTTGTTCTGTAGGCTAACACGCATGGGCAAGAAATAAGAGAAGGGGATAGCCTGCATCTTTACGACATACACTCAACTTAGAGAAAGGAGAAGAAAGAAAAAGGAATGCAAGAGAGAGAGAGAGAGAGAGAGAGAGAGAGAGAGAGAGAGAGAAACATACATAGGTGGTTAGGACAAAAGCGGTATTTTATCATATGAAATGACTTTAGAGTTGAAAGCTTTAAAAGTCCCTCTGAGAGCCAGATCATAAAGCCTGGAGACAGGCCTAGCCTAGCAGCCCGTCCCAGAGCCAGACAGGCCTGGCAGGCGAGCCCAGAGCACAGCGCTTCCAGGAAAAGAAGATGTAAAATTCTATTTGCTGTGAAAAAGGTAAACAATCAGAAATGACAAATATGCAGGTTTTTTCCATCAGTCTTTATGTCATGCTGTTTTTTCACTGTTATTAAAGAAGACAGATGATGGGAAGAGCAGAATTAGAAGTCAGAGGTTTGTTGTGAGAGATACCAGACACGTTTATAGAGAGAGATTACCCCCTCTCTACCCCTCTCTCCCCCTCCTCCCTCTTCCACCCACTCAGTATCACACAGGCTTGAAACGATCAAGCTGTGCGTTTCACCCACATGCATGCACGTGCACTTTCACATGCACAAAATACATGCCCTCCTACGTCCAACAATAAGAAATCACAGTTTTTAATTGAAAAATCAGAGGTCAATATAACCCCTGGATGGAGGGATGGAGAGAGAGAGAGAGAGAGACAGAGGGGTGTAAACCTCAGGGGCCTGTTTGGTCAGTAGCGCCTCAGAGGCCACAGCAGACTCCTCCATTAGCTGAACGATCTGAGCCCAGGGAGGTGTGCGCTTAGCAGCAGTTTGTCCAAATTGCTCATAACATTGATCTGCCATGTTAGTTTCTTATGTGTGTGTCAGTTAATGCTCTGTATTTAGCATTTTATTGATATAGCATGGTGAGGTGGTGCTTTGGTTTAGAGTCACATGAATGTGATGTGAGGCTATGCTAGGCAAGCTCCAAGCAGCTTATCTCCAGTGTCTTTACATAGAGATGTTATTACTGCAGTTTGTGTCACTGTCAGATCTGACATCATGAACTGCTAATCTCCACTAACAGATGTAATGCTGTTTGGAATTATTTTTGTGTGTGTGAATGTGTGTGTGAATGTGTGTGTGTGTGTGAATGTGTGTGTGTGTGTGAATGTGTGTGTGCGCACAGTTGTGTGGGTGTCAAGGCATCTTTCACACCGTCACGAATTATGTCTTAATAATATAATCCTCTTTTCATTTTATTTCCTCCTGGTGTGGTTGAGATGAACAGATCTGCAGTGACTCCTGGTGTGTTTGAGATGAACAGATCTGCAGTGACTCCTGGTGTGGTTGAGATGAACATATATGCAGTGACTCCTGGTGTGGTTGAGATGAACAGATATGCAGTGACTCCTGGTGTGGTTGAGATGAACAGATCTGCAGTGACTCCTGGTGTGGTTGAGATGAACAGATCTGCAGTGACTCCTGGTGTGGTTGAGATGAACAGATCTGCAGTGACTCCTGGTGTGGTTGAGATGAACAGATCTGCAGTGACTCCTGGTGTGGTTGAGATGAACAGATCTGCAGTGACTCCTGGTGTGGTTGAGATGAACAGATCTGCAGTGACTCCTGGTGTGGTTGAGATGAACAGATCTGCAGTGACTCCTGGTGTGGTTGAGATGAACAGATCTGCAGTGACTCCTGGTGTGGTTGAGATGAACAGATCTGCAGTGACTCCTGGTGTGGTTGAGATGAACAGATCTGCAGTGACTCCTGGTGTGGTTGAGATGAACAGATCTGCAGTGACTCCTGGTGTGGTTGAGATGAACAGATCTGCAGTGACTCCTGGTGTGGTTGAGATGAACAGATCTGCAGTGACTCCTTGTGTGGTTGAGATGAACAGATCTGCAGTGCAGTGACTCCTGGGGTGTTGAGATGAACAGATATGCAGTGACTCCTGGTGTGGTTGAGATGAACAGATCTGCAGTGACTCCTGGTGTGGTTGAGATGAACAGATCTGCAGTGACTCCTGGTGTGGTTGAGATGAACAGATATGCAGTGACTCCTGGTGTGGTTGAGATGAACAGATCTGCAGTGACTCCTGGTGTGGTTGAGATGAACAGATCTGCAGTGACTCCTGGTGTGGTTGAGATGAACAGATCTGCAGTGACTCCTGGTGTGGTTGAGATGAACAGATCTGCAGTGACTCCTGGTGTGGTTGAGATGAACAGATCTGCAGTGACTCCTGGTGTGGTTGAGATGAACAGATCTGCAGTGACTCCTGGTGTGGTTGAGATGAACAGATCTGCAGTGACTCCTGGGGTGGTTGAGATGAACAGATATGCAGTGACTCCTGGTGTGGTTGAGATGAACAGATATGCAGTGACTCCTGGTGTGGTTGAGATGAACAGATCTGCAGTGACTCCTGGTGTGGTTGAGATGAACAGATATGCAGTGACTCCTGGTGTGGTTGAGATGAACAGATCTGCAGTGACTCCTGGTGTGGTTGAGATGAACAGATCTGCAGTGACTCCTGGTGTGGTTGAGATGAACAGATCTGCAGTGACTCCTGGTGTGGTTGAGATGAACAGATCTGCAGTGACTCCTGGTGTGGTTGAGATGAACAGATCTGCAGTGACTCCTGGTGTGGTTGAGATGAACAGATCTGCAGTGACTCCTGGTGTGGTTGAGATGAACAGATATGCAGTGACTTACTGTGAAAAAAGATTAAGGAAAAAAACAAACACGTTTCCCAGGCCCCAATTAGCCCACTTTTACTGCCCCTAGTTACTCACTCTCTCCTCTCCTCTCCTCTCCCCTCCTCCCCCCTCTCGCTCTCTCCATCTCTCTCTCTCTTCTGATGTCTGCTAACTGAAATGCTCCTCATTACTGAGAGTGCTTAGACACCACAGACAAAAGAGGAGCAGGGGGACAGAGTGACAGAGGGAGAGGGAAAAATTGAGGGAGAAGGAGAGGGGGAGGGAGGGAGGGAAGGAGGGAGGGAGAGACCAGTTAATGCTATAAAAGTCCAATCTTCCTCCTCTTGAATCATTGTTCTCTCTGTTCCCTCTGTTTATCTGTCCTATAGGCAGAAGACCTATGAAAGAGAGAACCATGCCTGAGTGTGTTTCTACTATTGTTTAGCGAATAGCCATTTATCTCACACGTGTGTGTGTGCGTGTGTGTGTGTGTGTTTTTACTTTGTGCTGCGGTTGTTTGTGTGTGTGACTCTGTGTGTGTGTGTGTTTAGTTGTGGTTGTTATAATTGTCTGTGAAGCAAAGTGTTCCTCCATACAGTATGTGAGTGAAGCAGTGGTTCAGGAGCCTTCTAGTCTTAATGAGGTCAGCATCCACTCCCATATTCCCAGCTGGCTGCCGTGTTTACACATGTAGCACTAACCACAAACAACTAGCATGCATCATGTTGTCTTTTCTCTTCTCTTTGTTTTGCCTAGTCTGTCCCCCCCCCCCCCCCCCCCCCCCCCCCGCCACATTCTCCCAACTCTTCCCACTTTGTATGTGGGCCAAGACTAACTTAGACTAACAGGTGGGGGACATCTTGATGGTGTGTGCTGTCTGGTCGCTCCGATATACGCCTGACTCCACACACACACAGTAATGAGTCAGTGTGGCTGGAGAGCAGATTCTCTAATAGGAGAAGAATGTGGAGGGCTGCGTGTCTGTGGCTCGTTTTCCACTGCAGCCAGGCACACATTCACACTGTTTCCTGCCCTGGGGTCTTCCTTTGTCTTTCCCTCCTCTCTCTATCCTAATAGACACTGGTATAAAGGGATCCATACTCTTATACTCTCTCTTTCTTTCTGTCTTCATCTTTCTTTTCTCGTTTTTTCCCTTTCTCTCTCTTTCCCTTTTTCCTTTTCTCATTTTCTTCTCCTCTTTCCTCTACTGTTTCTCCTTCTCTTCTTCATGTCTCATGCAGTCATCATCCTCAGGGCCAGTGCCTGGGTTAAGTCTCGGGTTAGTCAGGTCTAGTGTTGCTCTGTAATGGGCTTTCAATTAGTAATGTGGTTGTCCACTAAAGCAGGACACCAGGTCCACACACATCCAGTACTGTGTGAGTCAGACAGTCAGACATAGTTAGCCAGGGTTATTACTGAGGAAATGGAGGTGGTTAAGGAGAAGTGTCTCTCTCTAGCTGGTACAGAGGGAAACACACACACACACACACACACACAGAGCACAGTTTAAACCAAGCCTCGGCCCGACTCCCAGTTAATGGAACTCTTAACTAGGCGAGGAGCAACTTTAAACAAATCAAGACAGAACTTTAAAAATCACATTGAAATACTTTAACCTTGAAATCTCCTCTTGCCAACGCACCAGGCGCTTTTTTCATCTGTTAAATGTTTGAGTGTTTGATAGTTTGAGGTCTATAGCAGAACCCGCGCGGGAATTAATGTCATTCATATGCCCCGCGGAAATTACTTTTGAAATGCATATAATCTAAAACATGTAAATGAGGCTGGCTTTATGCTCCCTGTTTAATATGAATGATCATTTTGTGAATACCTATTATTACTGCGTACATTTCTCCAATTATATTGTTCTTTTTTGTCACTTTTGCATACGGACAGGCGCGTGCACATACACACGCACGTGTGCACACACAACACGCTGACACACACAACACGCTCACACACACAACACGCTCACACACACACGCTCACACAACACGCTCACACACACAACACGCTCACACACAACACGCTCACACACACACACAACACGCTCACACACAACACGCTCACACACATGGTTTGCGGTGGTATATCTTTTTGATGTGGATATTTTAATGAGGAGTAATAAGGATGGAAATGACATAGTCCACACCTCTTCCTCTCTCCCATGGCGTTATGGTAAATGATTGGGGTGAAGAGGATGGGTGTGGGTTCTGAAATGAATTAAACCAACGTTTCACAGCGTGGCCGCAATTTCATCCTCCAAAAAATACTTTTTTCTTAATTACAAGTGAAAATCACAAGACATGCAATACAAGTTGTTCTTGGTGAATTTTGAATTAGCAAAGTGAAATATTAATGTGTTTTAAAAGTGAACAGTGATGTTTAGTTTGTCTTTCTCTCCTTCATCCCTTGCTTCTTCTTACATTCATTTCCCTCAGCAGGGAAATGAATGTCCTTTCTCAATTGAATTGAAGGCATCCCTTTTTCAAATGAATTACTCTATTCATTTATTTATATTGCACCATCAATTATTCTATTAATATTAGTAGGTTTCAAATTAGTAGTACTTCTCTCCGTATTTTCTCTACTCCTATTAATTAGCATGTGTATCACTTTAACAAAGATTTTTCTTTCTCTTCTAAATGATAAAAGATACTTTTTTTTATTCATTGAGAACCGCCTTAGAAAGTATTAATATTTTAGTTTTGCCCCAAAAGACAAAAACTTGTAGAAAAGCGAAAAGGAATCGCAGAAAACTAACAATTACCAGAATAACAATATAGACTGTCACTACTGAGTATGTCTGCTTGTGGTGCTTTTTCCCTTTTGAGGTGTAAAAAACAGAGGAAAGTACTGTGTGTGTAGGGGTGGGTGGAGATATCATCTTGTTCTGACACTTTTTGGATATGGTGTGAATTAATTAGTGCAGTGATGCCTTGGACCAAGTTCAAAAGTACTAAAATTCAATTAATTTGAAAAGTGGACATGCTATCATTTTCCCCGCATGTCTCCTTTAAAGTCTGCCCTGTTTTTATTACGGACTTATTCAATTATATTTGATTAAACCCTCTCTGATCCAATCTATTAATTAACTGGGAAATGCAAAGTGACCGACTTGAAAGCAGATGAATAAAATTATATCATGTCCTTTTATTAAAACATTTTACGTCCTCGTTTTTTAAATCCCACTTCAGCACTTTATAAAGTCAGTTTTCCGCCCGTTTCCAGGTGAAATAAAATCTGTGTATTTGTTTTAACTACCTCGTAACCATTTTGATTTGGTAAATAAAAATCCGTTTTTGCCTCAGGCATTTGACAAGCACAATTACATTAATGAATATAGCTGAGTACAGCCTCGTTTCCACAATGGGGGAAAAAAAGCAAAATGTCCAGAATTGTACATAGTATTCCTACACAAATAATGAAAGGTTGATTCATCTGCGTAATTAAGTTTATGGAGTTGCCACAGTGGAATGTGTAGGATATCCAGGTCAATATTTGCAGAGGGATGTAGTACTTTCAGGAGCAAGGATCTGATGACTCCACAAGGCAAAGAAGGCTAACTCAGTGTTTCACACAAGTGATCCATTCATACAGCAAGCCTTGTATTGGACTGGAGGAAAGATCATATCACACTGCTTGTTCCACATGGAGATATATGTTGAATATATGAAAGGCTGTGACAACATTTATAAAAAGCACATTTATTCCTGACAGGCTAATGTGACAGTTACTTAGACAACAAGCAGGCAGACGTTTAACCCTGAAACAAAGGGGGATTCAGTTTGGTTTAGAAGCCTTCTATTTTATAACTTAAAGTGGAGAGAGCTTTCTTCAGAGATAAAGAAAACCAAACACACTTTGACAGGCGTGACACATACAAACACACACACACACACAGGCGATGGGAGCGAGCCGCTCTCTAATGCAGGATGCTTTAGTACCACCCATCTTCTGTCAGTCTTTTGATTCATGTGACACCTGTCACTCTCCAACGCTGTAATATGCACACACACACACACACCCACACAAACCACACACACACACACACACAAACCACACGCACACAAACACATCAGGATCTGTCTCTTTCTTTCTGACTTTTTCTTCCTTCATTGCTTTCTTGCTTCCCTGATTTTTATCACTCTTCATTTTCACAGTGTACTAGCTATCATTTTGTTTTGTATCACAGAGATCTGGATAACAGTTTTGATTGAGTCCCACGTGGCCCTCCGTTTAACCTCTCCTCTTTTTCACAATCACACCATCCTCTGTCTCAGCCATCATCCCTCTCTTCTTCCCCCCTCCCTGCCCACCCTCATAGTAATCCACCTAACTCACCCACCTCTCCAACATCCCCCTCTCTCTCTCTCTCTCTCTCTCTCTCTCTCTCTCTCTCTCTCTCTCTCTCTCTCCATCTGAAGGTCATTCTAATAAAGGCGTCTCGAAGGACCTAGCTGCTAATTGCCCCCCCTCCCTAACCTCTGTTCTCTCTCTCTCCCCCTCTCTCCCCCTCCCTAACCTCTGTTCTCTCTCTCTCCTCCTCTCTACCCCCTCCCTAACCTCTGTTCTCTCTCTCTCCCCCTCTCTCCCCCCCTCCCTAACCTCTGTTCTGCCATGTTAAATACAATCTGGGTATTAACACTGTGGACTGTCATAGCCTGCCCTTACCCTGCTATTACCCCCTAATACTGGAAAAGGAGGGAGGGAGAGAGGGGGGGGCAGAGGGTGAGAGAGGGGGGACAGAGGGGATTATTCATTCTCATGATCACAAGAGGATGTTCAACCGGCCGATGTCTTGACCCTTATTCCTCACACACACACACACACACACACACACACACACACACACACACACACACACACACACACACACACACACACACATTGCACACATTCACATTCCACACACACAACACACTCATGCACGCTCACACTAATAACCCTCAATTCTTCAGAGTGTAGGACTCGTGATTTTACCTAAGATAAATGAGGTGTGTGAGAGGCCTGCTCCTTCTCCAAATATTTGTCTGTGTGTAGCTGTGTGTGTGCATTCATGTATGTGTGTGTGTGTGTGTGTGTGTGTGTGTGTGTGTGTGTGTGTGTGTGTGTGTGTGTGTGTGTGTGTGTGTGTGTGTGTGTGTGTGTGTGTGTGTGTGTGGGGCGAGCTCCACTCCCAGCTAGCACAAAATGTTCTGAGAACCATATGTTTCTTAAGTGGGAATTTCAGTGCTTCAGCATAACGTTTCCTCCAGGTTTCCTCATGGTTCAATTTAAAGTCATGTTCTCAGAACATTAAGAAACTTTACAAAAAAACACAAGAATACATTAGTAACGTTCAAAGAATATTCTAAGAATATTATTTAAGAACATATACGTTCAATTCTCAGCATTAACAAACATTTCTCTATCCTCTATCTTGGTAAGTGTGTTCAGGTGTGTTGGCCCACTAATTGGCCACACCTGATCTTAATGAGTGCTTGTTTCCTTTGAAATGGGGTCTATTTGGATAGACTGAAATGAACAGCTTTGTATGTTTAAAGAAATACAGTATGCTAGCTCCATTCTGGTGGTGCAGGAGACTAATTCCATGGATAGAGAACGACTAATTCCATGGATAGAGAACGACTAATTCCATGGATAGAGAACGACTAATTCCATGGATAGAGAACGACTAATTCCATGGATAGAGAACGACTAATTCCATGGATAGAGAACGACTAATTCTATGGATAGAGAACGACTAATTCTATGGATAGAGAACGACTAATTCCATGGATAGAGAACGACTAATCCCATGGATAGAGAATGACTAATTCCATGGATAGAGAACGACTAATTCCATGGATAGAGAACGACTAATTCCATGGATAGAGGATGACTAATTCCATGGATAGAGAACGACTAATCCCATGGATAGAGAACGACTAATTCTATGGATAGAAAACAACTAATTCCATGGATAGAGAACGACTAATTCCATGGATAGAGAACGACTAATTCCATGGATAGAGAACGACTAATTCCATGGATAGAGAACGACTAATTCCATGGATAGAGAACGACTAATTCCATGGATAGAGAATAAAAGATCATAGGTTTGACACTGTGCTACAAAAAAAGAAATGTGTTTGCACGATTAATTTCCATGTGTCCTATCTGTGCTTGGAGTTCAAAACGGTTAACCTAAGCTAGCAGTGTTATTAAAAGTCTCATTGAAACATGTTCTCAGAACATTAATTAATTATCTTTAAATAACCTATAATTTACGTTCTCTTTAATAAAACCTTCCAGGAAAACTTCCAGGGTTCCCACAACTTCCATGGAACCAAATATGCTAGCTGGGCTTTTAGCAGTCTACGGGGCAGACTGGTAAATCACTTACTGCACTCTAAAAAGAGGGGTCGGGGTTGAGGAAGGAGTGAATGTTTGCCTGGGTCACTCACACACACACACGGAGTGATCTCATCTGTGTGGAATGTGGTGTGTGTTTACCTATGGCTCCTAAGCCCACCTGACTGAGAGCTCTAATCTTTATGGCCTCGGCAAACAGGGACTTTGTCTTCAAAGAACCACAATCTCACACACACTCACATGCGGACACACACCCCCACACACATGCTCAGAAAGCCCAAGCACCATATGGCCAGTCCAGACTGTAGGTTGTGGGTCGGTGCGTGTTCTTTTTTAATGTCAACTTTTTATTATTGTCTCCTTCAGTTCAAGGCACACTCCACTTCTAGCTGGCTCCCTTTCCCTGTCCCTCCTCCTCTACTTCTCTCTATCTCTATCCCTACTCTCCTCTTCCCTCTGTCTCTCTCCTCTCCCTTCTCTGTCAGGTCGGTCCCTGGCCTTGATCATTGAATTGTCCTTTAACTATAGTAGATTATTATTGTGACGGTTCGCAATGAAACGTGTTTCCTCACAAGTCTCCTCTCCTATAGGAGAGACGGGGAGGGGAGACAAGGGGAGGGGAGACGAGGGGAGGGGGAGACGGGAGGGGAGGGGGAGACACAGGGGAGAGGAGACGAGGGAGGGGGAGACGGGGGGGAGGGGAGGGGAGGGGAGGGGGAGAGACGGGGGGAGACAAGGGGAGGGGGAGACACAGGGGGGAGGAGACGAGGGGAGGGGGAGACAGGGGAGGGGAGGGGAGAGACGGGGAGGGGGAGACACAGGGGAGAGGAGACCTATTTCAGTACTTGAATTTCTGAGTTCCCAATTCAAGTTAAAGTAGGCTACTTCAAGCCCCTTGTATTGTTTAAAATTGCAGGTGAAACATGGAAACAACATGTATTTGTCATGTTATTTCATTAGCAGATCATATTGTTGTCATTATCTCCAGAATAATTCACATGAATAACGTTGGGTGTTGCGCAATAGTCTATCCTACACTGTTACTCACAGTATACTTGGTGTCCAATCCGAGCCACAAAACATATGAAAACATAAATGGGACCTTAATGCTTTCTCCGTTAAATCCAAAGAGGACCTGCTGTAAATCAAGCAGACAACAACAGATGATCAATATCAATTAGCTAGGGATATTAGATCTAACGTGGATCCAGGTACAGCTGTCTTCACCCGCGTAATGAATGAGGGACATTCCTAGCAAACTATTTTTGTCCCTTTTTGGGGGGGGGGGGGGATAGATCAGCTTTTATATATATATATATATATATATATATATATATATATATATATATATATATATATATATATATATATATATATATACAGAACCAGTCAAAAGTTTGGACACACCTACTTATTCAAGGGTTTTTCTTTATTTTGACTATTTTCTACATTGTAGAATAATAGTGAAGACATCAAAACTATGAAATAACACATATGGAACCATGTGGTAATCAAAAACGTGTTCAACAAATCAAAATATACTTTATATTTTAGATTCTTCAAAGTAGCCACCCTTTGCCTTGATGACAGCTTTGCACACTCTTGGCATTCTCTCAACCAGCTTCATGAGGTAGTCACCTGGAATGCATTTCAATTAACAGGTGTGCCTTGTTGAAAGTTAATTTGTGGAATTTCTTTCCTTCTTAATGCGTTTGAACCAATCAGTTGTGTTGTGACAAGGTAGGGGTGGTATACAGAAGAGAGCCCTATTTGGTAAAAGACCAAGTCCTTATTATGGCAAGAACCCCTCAAATAAGCAAAGAGAAACAACAGTCCATCGTTACTTTAAGATATGAAGGTCAGTCAATGTGGAATATTTCAAGAACTTTTAACGTTTCTTCAAGTGCAGTCACAATAACCATCAAGCGCTATGATGAAACTCCCATCTATCTATGAAGACCATCCAGTTTTGATTAATATTTTCCATATATTTTTCAACTGTGCTGTTTCACAAAAGTTCTGAACCTACATTTTACGGACACAGTACATTTTTACATGAGTTATCTTTTTATTTTAAAGTCCCAACCTTCAGCTCCATACAACCCCTCCCATCTATCTCTTAACACTATCCATATTGGATTTCTATTTGCCATATATTTTTCAACTGTGCTGTGATGTTTCACAAAAGCTATCAACATTTCTATTCTCGTAGTTTCTACAGATTGTAAATTAAATAAAAAAATGTTGCTAAGAGTTTTATTATATTATTGATTAATTGACTATGACTTTTCAAACATCGATTGACTGTGACTGATCAACATCCACTAGCTAGGGATGTTAGATGTTAGAGTCAATAACTGTCTTCACCGGCATAACGAATGAGACACCAAGATATTCTTGACATTCCTCGTGAAACCTTTTTTTCCAGTACTGGAGAGGCTGTTGCATCACATGCGCTATCACAACAGCTGTTCGTTACTTGACTGTCATTCAGAAAATAACTTCCTGGATCAGATGATGATGTGTGAAACACGTAACTAATCAGCTGGACACCAAATGCACATCCAATATTATGCATAATTACTGAAGAACCATGTAAATGACAGTTAGGATTTAGGTTTTAAGTATTAAGGTAAGGTGCCTCTTTTGGTTAGAAGCATTCGATTTTGCAATCGCGTACATCATTTTGGATTTGTGTGTCCATGAAACTGTTTTCAGCATAAGGAGACATAGTTACACTACATTTCTGAGATCTCTATACAAAAAGCTGTCCAACAGCTAGATCCAGGATTCTTACAGGGTTCAAGTTCAATGTCTAATTTAACTGATTAATACTTAATATATGCTATAACGACAACTTATACTGCCATAAATGCAAGGACAGAAAAGTAATGTTTTATGTCACACGATTTTGGTCAAATCTGTCAAGACACCAACCATGATAAAGGGTTAAACATAGGTTTAAATCAACTTTAATTTTATTGAATATAGCTATGATCCCCCTTATATCTTCATGTAATGACATGAAAAACATTGGCAGATTATCACATTGACACATCAACTGCTGAAACAAGTTGTCTAGTGTAGGAAATCCTGACTGGTACACTAGTTTATAGAAAGACCTTTATATGTTAGACTAAATTAGCTGGGTAAGGCTGGGAAGAGGCCAGGACAGTCTGTCTCTCTCTAGGCCTGAGGCCCTTTGAAGCCATCCAGCCAGCCTGAAAACCCTTGACCCGTAGCTCTCTGCTAACTCCTGTCTGTCTGGCAGCTAATTCAGCTCACATGCTAGCACTGGTTATAAGCCAACAGAGCCTGCGATAGCTAGCATTAGCTTAGCCATGTGCTAAAGGCTAACTTGCTAGTGTTGGAGAGGGGCCAGTGCAGCCTGAGACAGCTAGCGTTAGCCATATAGCCGCAAGCTAAAGGCCACTAGCAACCAATAAACTCGCTAAAGAGACAGCTGGGCTGAATGAAGGGATATCCACTCTGTAGCAGATGAGGAAAGAAGAGAGGGGGAGAGAGAGCGATGTCTGAATAATGAGAGAGGGAGTGAGTGGATGAGTACCTGGCCAAGTGTGTGTTTGGGGATTTCTGCTTTCCTCTGACCTCATCCTCTTTTATTGAAGCTAATCTTCAGCAGCTCAAAAATGCCACGCAGATATTCTCTTTTTCCTCTTCCTTTCTTTATTCCCATTGACAGAGGAGAGGAGAACGGGAGCAGAGAGGAGAGGTAGTCGACTGTGCTGCAGTGTTGGTCTTTTGGGTGGTTGAGCACACACACAGAAAAATAATGCCAAGTGTAGCAGTGTGCCATGGCTAGAGAGAGCCCGTGTGTGTGTCCGTGCGTGCATCTCTGTGTATCCCCAGAGCGCCCCCCCCCCATATAAAAGAGGAATGGTTGAGTGCCCAGTTAAGCAGTCTTCAAGCGAGGATCTCTCCTTTACTGTCAGAACATTCCAGCCCGTCCTAATGGGGAGTAGGGGGAGGAGAGGTTAGGGAGGATCAGCAGGCTGAGTGGACGCGAGAGGGAAGCCTGAGGCCTTTGATGGTGATGGGACAGGCAGGGTACAGGGGAAGTGCAGGGCAGAGAGGGAAATACAGGTTTACTGGCCAGAGACAGCCCATATGGACACACTATTCTCTCTCTCTCTCACATATACACATGCACACGTACTGTACACAAACACACATACAGACACCTGCCCTCTGGCCTGCGGTCTAGCTCACATAAACACACCCTGTCCTTCCCCTGGTGACTCAAACAAACAAAGAACCGGCGTTCATTTATCTACACACCCGCATGTACGCACATACACGTACAGGTCTCAGAGTAGAGAAAACTGCATTCAAACACAAAGCTGTTTGTTTATTTTAGATACACATTTCTGGAATGCACACTCTGTTTCAAGAAAATATAGAAGAAGCCTGACAACACAGCAGAATGCTGGAGAGCAGAGCAGCCTTCATGCTGGTGGTAGGTTCTCAATATGTGGCTTTTTCTAGCTGCCCTTAGGGACTAGTGTTTGGGTGAGAGTGTGTTTATGGTATTATCTGCATGAGTTGGGTGACTGGGTTATCTAAATGCTGTGGTGTTTATATTTACCAGGGTTAGAGATGCTCTAGTGAACCTCAGACTTGAGATCCAGTACGCGTGCTCACACACACACACACACACACACACACACACACACACACACACACACACACACACACACGCCTGTGACTGAGTTTCAGTTTGTATGTTTGTAGTAGAGCAGAACTGTAATCTGCACACTCCACTGAGGGGCTCTGTTTCAGTGGCCTGAAGGAGAGAGAGCAGGAGACAGAAAGAGAAGGGGGGCACAGACTGAAAATGGTAGAGCCGGTGTGGTGATAGACAACGAGAGAGACAGACAGACAGAGAGAGATGTGGAGATGTGTTGGCACAGACCCCACACCCCTCCCTCCTCCTCCCTCCCTAGTCCTCTGTATTAATAAGCAGCGTTCCTGGGAGCTGATGCAAGGCGAGGAAACAGGCATTCAGGGAGCAGTATAAATATTCCCACATGAGGCTTAACATGATAAAGACTTAATAACCCAGTAAGCTGCTGTAAACACACACACAGACATACATACACACACACGCATACACTTCACATATACACACACACACACACACACACACACATACGGGGAGGGGGAGGAGTTGACTGCAGGTGTGCAGGAGTTGAGCCAATCAGATATGTGCCACAGAGAGGCATCTGAAGCTGTCCTGAAAGAGAACAAGGGATGAGATAGAAGACGACAAAGAAAGACGAAAAGCGAGGGAAAGATGAATGGAAAGATGAATGGAAAGATGAAGGTAATAAAAAGTGACAGTGGGTTAGGATTTGGAGCGGGGGTTAGCAGGGAGATTCCATTGTGTACTATCACATACTTTATTGTTGTAATATGTTGTTGTAGTGTATTGAAACAGCATATTGGTGTCTTACATATGGTTCTAGTGGTCAGTACTGTTGTATTACTTCAAGCTGTGATGTGTGTAGTTGACAAAAACCTACACTTCATTCCTGTTCTGGAGCTGAAAATCTTAACCAGTTTGTCAACAACCTGTCTGCCTCCCAAGAGAATGTGTCTGACAGTGTGTGTGAGAGAGAGTTATGATAATGAAGAGAAAGTTCTGGAAGGATACTGGCCTGTCTCCAGTGCTCCCAGACAGCTAGCCAGTGATCCTGGTATTGTGAGCCGTAGGACAGGGGTGGCATTACGGAGGGATAGGGCTGGGAGACCAGACTTGATCTGGTAGCCATCTTATGAGTGTTGATCACTCATACAGGGTTATCAGTGCTTGTGGGTGGTACGCACCCGCAGCCACCCGTCTCCTCCTCCCTGCGTTGTGTTATTCAAGGCCTTTTAGCAGATTCTTACTAGGGTTGTAAAGGGAGGGTATATTAATGGAAACTTTTTAGCTTTCAAGTTTTTTTACCTTTGTAAGAGGACATCTAGTGGCCTTTTTGTGTACTTCAGATGATCACAGGTGTAATTATCTCTGGCCCTGTGTGTACTTCAGATGATCACAGGTGTAATTATCTCTGGCCCTGTGTGTACTTCAGATGATCACAGGTGTAATTATCTCTGGCCCTGTGTGTTCTTCAGATGATCACAGGTGTAATTATCTCTGGCCCTGTGTGTACTTCAGATGATCACAGGTGTAATTATCTCTGGCCCTGTGTGTACTTCAGATGATCACAGGTGTAATTATCTCTGGCCCTGTGTGTACTTCAGATGATCACAGGTGTAATTATCTCTGGCCCTGTGTGTACTTCAGATGATCACAGGTGTAATTATCTCTGGCCCTGTGTGTACTTCAGATGATCACAGGTGTAATTATCTCTGGCCCTGTGTGTTCTTCAGATGATCACAGGTGTAATTATCTCTGGCCCTGTGTGTACTTCAGATGATCACAGGTGTAATTATCTCTGGCCCTGTGTGTACTTCAGATGATCACAGGTGTAATTATCTCTGGCCCTGTGTGTACTTCAGATGATCACAGGTGTAATTATCTCTGGCCCTGTGTGTACTTCAGATGATCACAGGTGTAATTATCTCTGGCCCTGTGTGTGGCCTTATCACATAAAATATATAAAATAATAAAAAAAATGATGATTTTAAATAAACATTGAATTACAAAGATGTAAAACATTATCCGAAATATAAACCTTCAACATAGGGGGAACCATTGGTGTTTAATAGGAGGATTTCAGCATGAAATATCCTTTATATTGTTTTTTTATAGACTTTTATTTATTTGACTATGTCAATATGTCTGTTTTAAATGTTTTGGTTTCGACCTGCTGGCAGTTGTGAAAAATGTCAATAGTTTTAAGAGTTGCAGAGTTAATTGAAAATAATGCCATTGTTGATTAGATGCTTTTTTAATTGAGGCTGTTTTCTCTTGAACCATATGGTCTATCCACTAGACCAGGGCTCTCCAACCCTGTTCCTGGACAGCTACCCCGCTGCAGAATTTCTCTCCAACACCAGTTTTAACTAACCTGATTCAAGTTTATCAACCAGGTAATTATTACAATCACATGTGCTAGATCAGGGTTGGAGCTAAAACCTACAGGACGGTAGTTCTCCAGGAACAGGATTGGAGAGCTCTGGTCTAGTGGATAGACCATATGGTCGATAAAAGTTAAAATTATAATAGATCAAATTAATACTTTATATGAATACGTTTGTTTTAAGTCATTCAAGTATAAATTACCAAAGTTACCATAGATTACCTGTTAATTAACAAAATTGCAGAAGATTCCATTAACTTTGGTAAATGACTGGTAGCTTTGCAACCCTAGTTCTAACTAAGGAGCTGTTGCAGCAGCTACCTGTAGCAACAGGACATATTGGAAGATCCACCCAGCTTCATCAATTACACATGAGGACCTGCTCATACTAGAGAGAGAAACAGAGAGAAGTGTGTGTCGGCGTATATTACTCTAGCAGGGTGTTTCTCTCTCTCTCTCTCTCGCTGTCCTATAGCTGCGGCGTGTTCAGTCCCATCCTCTCTCTCTTCTCCTCCATCCCAACTAAAAGGGAGAAGAACACTTTATTCCCCCTCTATCCCAAACACATGATGTATCTCTCTGATCTGTACACCTCCTCCCTTTTCTCTCCCTCCCTCCCTCCCTCTTCCTCCATCTATCCATCCCTCCCTCTCTCCAGGGTAGTGGGAATGCCTCTTCCTGCTCTCGCTCAGATCAGGGTTCAGCTGCAGGGGGTTTGGTGTGTGTGTGTGTGTGTGTGTGTGTGTGTGTGTTTGTGTGTGTAACAGGTCAGGGCAGGCCTCTGCACAGGAAGCTCTTCTGCTCTGCCAGAAACACTTAAAGCGGTGTGTGTGTGCTGCATTGTCTGTCTCACAGCTCTAATCAAAGGTAGATTTATGCCTGTGCCTCTCCTCTGACCTCCTATTACTATAGCTATATACACCCATTACAGGATATGACATAGTACACACCCATTAGAGCACCATAGTGTACCACACAACCCTGTGTGTGTGTGATTGTTCATGCGTACGCGTGTGTCTACCTGTACAAAAGTGACAGGTCCCTCCTTCAACCCTTGTTCACCTTCATACTCTCTCTGCAAACTCTCTCTCTCTTTCTCTCTATCTCTTCCACTCCTGGAGTTATGCGGTAGAGAGAGAGGCAGTGATAGCTAGTAGACAGTGATTCATGGTTAGAGAGGCGTATGAAGCGTCTGCTGTGGGATGAAGTCAATGAGCTGTACAGTCTGGAGGAAACTCAATCTGTGCCTGAAGACCCTTAAAGACCTTCTAATGCACTCAGCACAGCATAGGAGCAGCTACTATACCTGTTCTGGAGGGAGGGAGACTACTGGCCACACATACCTGTCTTCACGTCACACACAGAGAGAGAGAGAGAGAGAGAGAGAGAGAGAGAGAGAGAGAGAGAGAGAGAGATAGTGAGCTCATGAGCTCCTGAGTTCTTCTGCAAAAATATAGAGTTAGAGTTGGATAAATGTAGTTAAACTTGAATGTTTTCACAAGAACTTATACAGGATACTAACCTCAACATCAAAACCTTAAATCCAAATCACAATTCCACACCTAAAACCTTGATTTTGGACAAAATTACTTGAATGGACTATCACTACCAAGGACTATCAAAACAAAACTTCTAACAAACCAAAACCTGCAGAAGAAACACAGTGGAAACCTGGAAATACCATCCAACACAACACTGAGTGAGTAATGTTCAGTCTGAACCTACTTCTGAAGCAAAAAATAAAAGACAATAATCCCACCTCCTCTTAACAGCCTCCCTGTCAGCTCCCCGATAGCTCTCCTGACAACCCCCACACATCCACTGAGGACACACAAAAGCCAGAGATTGTGCCCCTCATTGACTCAAAAGCTGTCATCAATGCAAAGGGTGGCTACTTTGAAGAATCTCAAATATAAAATATATTTTGATTTGTTTAACACTTTATTTGGTTACTACATGATTCCGTATGTGTTATTTCATAGTTTTGATGTCTTCACTATTATTCTACAATGTAAAAAATAGTAAAAATAAAGAAAACCCTGGAATGAGTAGGTGTGTCCAACCTTTTGACAGTAGTCAAATGTCTACTGTTGTCACGTCCTGACCATAGAGAGCTCATATTTTTCTATGGTAGAGTAGGTCAGAGCGTGACTGGGGGGTTTTGTCTAGTTTATTTATTTTCTATGTTGTGTTCTAGGTTATTTTTTCTATGTTGGGTTTTTTGTCTAGTTTACATTTTCTATTGTTCTAGGTTATTTTTTCTAGGTTGGGGTTTTCGTATGATTCCCAATTAGAGGCAGCTGGTCATCGTTGTCTCTAATTGGGGATCATATTTAAGATGTTGTTTTTCCCACTAGTGTTTGTGGGAGATTATTTTGAGTTTATGCATGTAGCACCACTTCGTCACGGTTTGTTGTTTTTGTTTGTAGTTTATTGTCTGTCTTGCATAGTTTAACATAGAAATAAAGATGTGGAACGTTACGCATGCTGCGCCTTGGTCTCTTTCATACGACATCCGTGACAGAATCTCCCACCACCAAAGGACCAAGCAGTGTGCCCAGGAGGAGCAGGGATCCTGGGCCCGGGCGAGAAGAGAGTGGAGGACATCCTGGACCTGGGAGGAGGTAATGGCAGGGAACAAGACCCTGCCATGGAAGCAGGCGGAGACAGCGAGAGAGGAATGGCGACGATACGAGGAACTAGCACGGCAACGACAGAAGCCCGGTGCGCACTGTGCCTGTGCCCCGCATTTGCCGGTCTAAAGTGAGCATTCAACCAGGACGGGTTGTGCCGGCTCAGCGCTCCTGGTCTCCGGTGCATCTCCTCAGTCCAGGATATCCTGCACCAGCTATACGCACTGTGTCGCCAGTGCGCCTCCACAGCCCAATGTGTCCTGTGCCAGCGCCCCGCACTTGCCGGGCTAAAGTGAGCATTCAGCCAGGACGGGTTGTGCCAGCTCTACGCTCCAGACCTCCAGTGCGGCTTCACGGTCCAGTATATCCTGCACCGGTTCTACGCACCAGGTCTCCAGTGCGCCTCCACAGCCCAGTACGTCCTGTGCCTGCTCTCCGCACTCTCTCTGAAGTGCGTGTCCTCAGTCAGATATGTCCTGTGCCTGCTCTCCGCACTCTCTCTGAAGTGCGTGTTCCCAGTCAGGTATGTCCTGTGCCTCCTCCTCTTACTCGCCCTGAGGTGCGTGTCACTAGTCCGGTGCCACCTGTACCGGTCCCACGCATCAGGCCTCCAGTGCGCCTCCCCGGTCTAGTACGTCCTGTGCCTGCTTCTCGCACTCGCCCTGAAGTGCGTGTCACCAGTCTGGTGCCACCTGTCCCGACTCCACGCACTAGGCCTCCAGTGCGCCAGCCCAGTCCGGCGACGGTCCCCAGTCCAGAGCTCCCGGCGACGGTCCCCAGTCCTGAGCTCCCGGCGACGGTCCCCAGCCCAGAGCCTCCACCGATGCTGGCGGGTTCGCAGGATGAGAGGGTTCTTCGTCCCGCACCAGAGCCGCCTCCTATGCTGGCGGGTTTGCAGGATGAGAGGGTTCGTCGTCCCGCACCAGAACCGCCTCTGATGCGGGATGAGAAGGTTCTTCGTCCTGCACCAAAGCCGCTACCAACACTAGACACCCCCCCCCAACCCTCCCTTTTGGTTGCAGGTTTTGTGGCCGGAGCTCGTATTTTTCTATGGTAGAGTAGGTCAGAGCGTGACTGGAGGGTTTTGTCTAGTTTATTTATTTTCTATGCTGTGCTCTAGGTTGTTTTTTCTATGTTGGGTTTTTTGTCTAGTTTACATTTTCTATGTTGCGTTCTAGGTTCTTTTTTCTAGGTTGGGGTTTTCGTATGATTCCCAATTAGAGGCAGCTGGTCATCGTTGTCTCTAATTGGGGATCATATTTAAGTTGTTGTTTTTCCCACTAGTGTTTGTGGGAGATTATTTTGAGTTTATGCATGTAGCACCTCTTTGTCACGGTTTGTTGTTTTTGTTTATAGTTTGTCTGTCTTGCATAGTTTCACATAGAAATAAAGATGTGGAACGATACGCACGCTGCGCCTTCTCTTTCATACGACATCCGTGACAACTGTTTGCTGATGATCTGGTGCTTCTGTCCCCAACCAAGGAGGGCCTACAGCAGCACCTAGATCTTCTGCACAGATTCTGTCAGACCTGGGCACTGACAGTAAATCTCAGTAAGACACAAATAATGGTGTTCCAAAAAAGGTCCAGTTGCCAGGACCACGAATACAAATTCCATCTAGACACCGTTGTCCTAGAGCACACAAAAAACTATACATACCTCGGCCTTAACATCAGCGCCACAGGTAACTTCCACGATCTGAGAGACAAGATAAGAAAAGCCTTCTATGCCATAAAAATGAACATAAAATTCCACATACCAATTAGGATCAATAAAAATACTTGAATCAGTTATTGAACCCATTGCCTTTTATGGTTGTGAGGTCAGGGGTCCGCTATCCAACCAAGAATTCACAAAATTGGACAAACACCAAATTGAGACTCTGCAAACAGAATTCTGCAAAAAATATTCTCTGTGTACAACTTAAAACACCAAATAATGCTTACAGAGCGGAATTAGGCCGATTCACTCTAATTATCAAAATCCAGAAAAGAGACGTTCGATTCTACAACCACCTAAAAGGAAGCGATTCCTAAACATTCCATAACAAAGCCATCACCTACAGAGAAATGAACCTGGAGAAGAGCCCCCCTCTAAGTAAGCTGGTCCCATTCACAAACACAAACAGACCCCACAGAGCCCCAGGATAGCAACACAATTAAACCCAACCAAATCATGCGAAAACAAAAAGATAATTAATTGACACATTGGAAAGAATTTACAAAAAAACTGAGCAGACTAGAATGCTATTTGGCCCTAAACAGAGTACACAGTGGCAGAATACCTGACCACCGTGACTGACCCAAAATTAAGGAAATCTTTGACTATGTACAGACTCAGTGAGCATAGCCTTGCTATTGAGAAAGGACGCCGTAGGCAGACCTGGCTCTCAAGAGAAGACAGGCTATGTGCACACTGCCCATAAAATGAGGTGGAAACTGATCTGCACTTCCTAACCTCCTGCCCAATGTATGATCATATAGACATATATTTCCCTCAGATTACACAGATCCACAAAGAATTTGAAAACAAATCTAATTTTGATGAACTTCCATATCTACTGGGTGAAATACCAGTGTGCTATCACAGCAGCAAGATTTGTGACCTGTTGCCATGAGAAAAGGGCAACCAGTGAAGAACAAACACCATTGTAAATACAACCCATATTTATGTTTATTTATTTTCCATTTTCTACTTGAACTATTTGCACATAATATGACATTTGAAATGTCTTAATTCTTTTGGAACTTTTTGTGAGTATTATGTTTACTGTTCATTTTTATTGTTTATTTCACTTCTGTTTATTATCTATTTCAATTGCTTTGGCAATATTAACATATGTTTCCCATGCCAATAAAGCCCCTTGAATTGAATTGAGTTGAGAGATAGACAAGGCTTAAAGAGCCACACAACTCCAATAGCCGTCTGTCGAAAAACACAACTTTTGACAATAACCAGAGATGCTGTGCGTGTGCGTGCGAGCGTGTGTGTGTGTGTGTGTGTACAGAGCAGGGTTTGAGGGGAGGATGTTTGATGCGTGTGCGTGCGAGCTTGTGTGTGTGTGTGTGTACAGAGCAGGGTTTGAGGGGAGGATGTTTGATGCGTGTGCGTGCGAGCGTGTGTGTGTGTGTGTGTGTGTGTGTGTGTGTGTGTGTGTGTGTGTGTGTGTACAGAGCAGGGTTTGAGGGGAGGATGTTTGATGCGTGTGCGTGCGAGCGTGTGTGTGTGTGTGTGTGTGTGTGTGTGTGTGTGTGTGTGTGTGTGTGTGTGTGTGTACAGAGCAGGGTTTGAGGGGAGGATGTTTGATGCGTGTTCTTAGGGTCCCTCTAATTAGAACGCTCTCCTTCGACAAACACAACAAAACGTGCCCCTCCTGAGTTTGTTGTTGTTTTTGAAAATACAACGCTCGCTAACACAGGGAGCGGGGACGCATTTGCCATCGTTAAGAGAAAGCGTGAGCGTGGGAGAGTGGGAAGGAGAGACAGAAACAGAGAGAAAGTGAAGGAACTAGAGAGAGAGACGTTTGGAAAACACAACAAGCTTCAGATGAGCTGGGCCTGTGAACTGTTAATGATGAGCCCAATCTCTGATTTCTGCTACCAGTTTTAGAAATAAACTTTCTCTGTGTTTGCTTCTGCCAGGGGGGGCACAAAATGCCATGGAGGCATTGCGCCCGTTGTGTGAGAAACCCTGTGTGTCTGTGTGTGATCCACCTGCCTTCGGAGAGAATGAATGTTTTCTTTTTCTCCGAGGCAAGAGTAGGTGAGAGCGCTGGGGGTGCTGCTAATGGAATATATGTTTGTGGGAAAACAAAAGGGTGTGTATGTGTTCCTTAGTCATGAGTATGTGGTGTAAAGGACAAACTGTCAAACTGTATTGGTTCACCGCAACATCAGCTGACAACCTCAAATCACACTGAAGCATCTTCCCTCCCTACAGCCCCTCTCTGACATTTACAGGTAGTCCTACAGCCCCAAACCTCAGGCTGCCCTCTTCCTTCCTTCCCTCCTCCCTTGTCCTCTCCTGCCCACTCCTCCCCCCTTACCTTTGGTCCCTCTTCACACATATATCACCTTCTCACTCACCCCCATCCCCTCACCCCCATCCCCTCACTCCTGGCCCTACAGTCAAATCTGTGTGTGAGCACTACTGTCTCCTCTTCTCTCTATCGTCTTTCTCTCTCTCATTCTCTATTTCATTCTCTCTCGCATTCTCTCTCTCTCTCTCTCATTTTCTATTTCATTCTCTCTCTCTCATTCTCTATTTCATTCTCTCTCGCATTCTCTCTCTCTCTCTCTCATTTTCTATTTCATTCTCTCTCTCTCATTCTCTATTTCATTCTCTCTCGCATTCTCTCTCTCTCTCTCTCATTTTCTATTTCATTCTCTCTCTCTCATTCTCTATTTCATTCTCTCTCGCATTCTCTCTCTCTCTCTCTCATTCTCTATTTCATTCTCTCTCGCATTCTCTCTCTCTCTCTCTCATTCTCTATTTCATTCTCTCTCTCTCATTCTCTATTTCATTCTCTCTCTCTCTCTCTCTCTCTCTCTCTCTCTCTCTCTCTCTCTCTCTCTCTCTCTCTCTCTCTCTCTCTCTCTCTCTCTCTTTTATTTGTTGACCCAGGCTCCAGAACACAGCTCACACTGCCATGGCTGCACTCGTTCACCGTCACCTAATCTCTGTTTGTCTTTCTCTCTCCTCTCTCGCTCCCAGGTGCCACGTGATGATGGTGGAATCAGCCTCTGAGACCATTCGAACTACGACCTCCAATCAGAACGGAGTCAGCAACCTCAGCAGCCAATCAGATGGCGGGGGAGGGAGAGAAGGCGGGTCCAACGGAGACACCAATGGGGAGATCAGCCCAGTGGACCTACTGCACCTCCAGCAGCAACAGGTGTGTGTGTGTGTGTGTGTCCCTGTGTGTGTGTGTCCGTGTGTGTGTGTGTGTGTGTGTCCGTGTGTGTGTGTGTGTGTCCGTGTGTGTGTGTGTGTGTGTCCGTGTGTGTGTGTGTGTGTGTGTCTGTCCCTGTGTGTGTGTGTGTGTGTGTGTGTGTGTATGTCCCTGTGTGTGTGTGTGTCCGTGTGTGTGGTTGTCTTACACCCAACATATATTATGTACATAATTGTTTAGAAGCACTGTGTACAGTCGTTTACATGATGTAATGCTGACATGTTGAGAAGACGTGCTGACATATAGATGGTAAATAGAAAGTACGTCCATCTTATTACAATCAGATCCCTGGAAGCTTTTAACTTTGTGACAAACTGCATCATCTTCACTTCATTTAAACTCTCTCTACTGGAGAAACGACTTGTTTCATTAAGGTGTGTGTGTGTCTGTGCGTGCGTGTGTGTTTGCATTTGATAACTGAAAAACACTGTATTTATTGGTGTGGGTTTGTGTGGACAAGCTTGTGTATGTGTGTATGTGTATGTGTATTTCAAGGTTGGTGACACTATAGCGTGATGTGGTCGGTGTTGCGCTGTTTTAGTTCCCCTGGTGCGTCAGTGTTTCCCCTCCCCTAGCCACTGTATCAGATAGAATTTCCGTGCTTCCTGGAGTTCCTTGGCTGAAAATCCACACTTTGTTTCCCGTTGTCCCAGATCCCCAAATTCCTTCTCCCTGACTCTCTATACTGCCAGACTAGTGACACACACACACGCACTGTACATAGGCCTATAAACAGGACAACATTATTTGAGTTGAGGCCCCTATATGAAAAGAGCAGCAGAGTAACTATAGTGGTTATAATGAAGGTGGATTATGTAAATGAAGAGAACTTCTACTTCTCCACTCTTATCCTTTCTCTTTCTACCTTTTCACTACTCCACTTCTCCCTCCTCCCTTTTTTTCTGACTGCATCCTCCCTCTGTTTCCTCTGAAACCTCCAGCACTGGACACAAACCCTCAACCGTACCTCACACAAGCAGCTCTTTATTCTGTGGCCCTGTCTCTTTTTTTCTGTGTTGTTGCACCTGCGTGTCTGTGTGTGCGTCTGTGTGTGTATGCAGTGGTTATTTCCTCCCTTATATGCCTTACCGACCTCAAACATACCACCCTCTCGCTTTCCATCTTTCCCTCTTCCTCTCTCACTCTCTCTGTCTCTCTCTTTCCCTCTCTTCCTCTCTCACTCCCTGTGTCTCTCTCTTTCCCTCTCTTCCTCTCACTCCCTCTATGTCTCTCTCTTTCCCTCTCTTCCTCTCTCACTCTCTATCTTTCCCTCTCTTCTCTCTCTCTCTTTCCCTCTCTTCCTCTCACTCCCTCTATGTCTCTCTCTTTCCCTCTCTTCCTCTCTCACTCTCTATCTTTCCCTCTCTTCTCTCTCTCTCTTTCCCTCTCTTTCTCTTCCTCTCACTCCCTCTCTGTCTCTCTTTTTCCCTCTCTTCCTCTCTCACTCCCTCTATGTCTCTCTCTTTCCCTCTCTTCCTCTCTGTCTCTCTCTTTCCCTCTCTTCCTCTGTCTCTCTCTTTCCCTCTCTTCCTCTCTCACTCCCTCTGTCTCTCTCTTTCCCTCTCTTCCTCTCTCACTCCCTCTCTGTCTCTCTCTTTCCCTCTCTTCCTCTCTCACTCCCTCTCTGTCTTTCCCTCTCTTCCTCTCTCACTCCCTCTGTCTCTCTCTTTCCCTCTCTTCCCCTCTCACGCCCTCTGTCTCTGTCTTTCCCTCTCTTCCTCTCTCATTCCCTCTGTCTCTCTCTTTCCCTCTCTTCCCCTCTCACGCCCTCTGTCTCTGTCTTTCCCTCTCTTCCTCTCTCATTCCCTCTGTCTCTCTCTTTCCCTCTCTTCCCCTCTCACGCCCTCTCTGCTTGATGGAAGAGAATCTCAACCGTTCCTCTAGTTCCTGGAGTTACAGTCGGTCTAGTCATAGAATCTCTACTATGTATCTAATTTATCATACCATGATGCAATGGAGATATTTACATCTGTCTCTCTCTCTGTCTCTCTCTCTCGCTTTCCTTTTCTTTCGCTCCATGAAGAGTAGCACAGTGATCTCTGTATTTGTGTTCTCCTGTCATCACCACTCAATATCCCCCACTCCCCCCTCTCCATCCCAGATCTGAGTTCCGTGCCAGTAAGCATTGCATGGTCCTTTGATATCACAGCTATACCTTAAATACCCGTTTTCTCCCCCTTTCTCTCTCTCTGTCTCTTTCCCTTTTTCTCCTAACCTCCTCTATTCTCCTCATCCACCTGAAGTACAGAGCAGTGTAGGTGGTTAAATACCCGGCCTAGATGCACTGAAACAGAGAGGAACCACTGAGCCTCTTTACACACACACACACGCACGCACGCACGCACGCACATGCAAACACAACCCTTACAGAAAAACCACATGAATTTCACCTGATCACATGTGAAGTGTGTGTTTTCATGTGATCACGTTATGTTATTTGAAGTTAATGTGATAACATGAAACTACACATGTGAAATTGTGTGATATTCCACATGTAAAATCATGAGATATATATACACACACACACACACACACACACACAGTGCTCTTCACAGGCGGCGTTGTCAGAATACAATGCCGTCTCTCCCGGGCCCCTCGGGAGCCTGGGAAAAATCACAGCCATCTCCAGCCGTCAAACCCCTCCACCGGCCTCTCTCGCTCGCTCGCTCTCTCTCTCTCTTTTGGTCAGAGCAGCAGGTTGCAGGGTAAAGTGAGGGAAGGGTATTGATAGGGCTGGGCAATTTTGGGATATTATATGATGGTATTAAATGATGGTATTTGATGGTGTTTTGTTTTTCAATGATAAAAGTGTGCTTTCATTTTGCTTTATGGGTTATTCATGACCCTATGATGGCAACACATACACTGTACATTCTAAGTGATTTCAATGTGTCTTTCTCTATTCTGATTGTTTTATACTGTTCAGTTAAACTTAAACCCAAAATTATTTTCAGCATTTTCAAATAAAAATAAGCATTTCCTGCACTAATTTGAGATCATTTTCACACTGCAATTTAGGACTGCACGATATGGGCAAAAATCGATGCTTTATTTTTACCCAAATATTGCAATTGCTATTTGACTTGCGACTTGAGTGAACACTTGTGTGAACTGTTGAAATCATGGAAATATAATGATTATTCAAATTCTAGAGTTAGATTATAATAGTGGACACTTTGAATACAGTGTTTGACATGACAACGAACTTAGAAAGCCAGGGAGGAGTTATTGTGACAGGGTAAGAACCAAAGTGTTGGTCAGTGTTTCCTAGGGGACCCTATAATCTTTGACTACATTAAATCTTTTCTCTTAGCTACTTCATGTAGCTAACATATTCATTCATCGCCTATTCCTCTTTGATTTAGAAGATACTGTTGCACAAACACCTCCCACACATGCAGTGAACTCACCTGGTTTAAATGGTGTCTCTAGAGACAAAACCTCTCTCATCGTCACTCAATGCCTAGGTTTACCTCCACTGTACTCACACCTACCATACCCTTGTCTGTACATTTTGCCTTGAATCTATTCTTCCGCGCCCAGAAACCTGCTCCTTTTACTCTCTGTTCCGAACGTACTAAACAACCTGTTTTTATAGCCCTTAGACGTACCCTTATCCTACTCCTCCTCTGTTCCTCTGGTGATGTAGAGGTTAATCCAGACCCTGCAGTCCCCAGCACCACACCTACTCCCCAGCCGCTCTCATTTGTTGACTTCTGTAACCATAAAAGAATTGGTTTCATGCATGTTAACATTAGAAGCCTCCTCCCTAAGTTTGTTTTATTCACTGCTTTAGCACACTCTGCCAACCCGGATGTCCTAGCCATGTCTGAATCCTGGCTTAGGAAGGCCACCAAAAGTCCTGACATTTCCATCCCTAACTATAACATTTTCCGACAAGATAGAACTGCTAAAGGGGGTGGAGTTGCAATCTACTGCAGAGATAGCCTGCAGAGTTCTGTCATACTATCCAGGTCTGTGCCCAAACAATTCAAGCTTCTACTTTTAAAAATCCACCTTTCCAGAAACAAGTCTCTCACTGTTGCTGCTTGTTATAGACGACCTTCAGCCCCCAGCTGAGCCCTGGACACCATATGTGAATTGATTGCACCCCATCTATCTTCAGAGCTCATACTGTTAGGTGACCTAAACTGACACATGCTTAACACTCCGGCCGTCCTACAATCTAAGCTAGATGCCCTCAATCTCACACAAATTATCAATGAACCTACCAGGTACAACCCCAAATCCGTAAACACAGGCACCCTCATAGATATCATCCTGACCAACATGCCCTCTAAATACACCTCTGCCCTCTTCAACCAGGATCTCAGTGATCACTGCCTCCTTGCCTGCGTCCGTAATGGGTCTGCGGTCAAACGACCACCCCTCATCACTGTCAAACACTCTCTAAAACACTTCAGCGAGCAGGCCTTTCTACTCGACCTGGCCCGGGTATCCTGGAAGGATATTGACCTCATTCCGTCAGTAGAGGATGCCTGGTTATTCTTTAACTTCTCTAGGGTAGGGGGCAGTATTTTGACGTCCGGATGAAAGGCGTGCCCAAATTAAACTGCCTGCTACTCAGGCTCAGAAAGTAGGATATGCATATTATTAGTAGATCTGGATAGAAACACTCTGACGTTTCTAAAACTGTTTGAATGATGTCTGTGAGTATAACATAACTTATATGGCAGGCAAAAACCTGAGAAAAATCCAACCAGGAAGTGTGGAAATCTGAAGTTGTAGTTTTTCAAGTGATTGCCTATACAGTATACAGTGACTTAGGGTTCATTTTGCACTTCCTAAGGCTTCCACTAGATGTCAACAGTCTTTAGAACGTTGTTTCATGCTTCTACTGTGACTAGGGAGAGAATAAGAGCTCCTGGAAGTAGATGAGTGAGAAAATGACATGAGCTCAGAGGCGCGCACTCACGTGAGAGTTAGCTGTGTTCCTTTTCTTTTTTGAAGACATTGGAATTGTCCGGTTGGAATATTACTGAAGATTTATGATAAAAACATCCTAAAGATTGATGCTATACATCGTTTGACATGTTTCTACGAACGTTAATATAACTTTTTTTGACTTTTCGTCGTGACATTTTGCGCGCGCTTACTGCATTTGGAGTAGTGGACTAAACGCGCGAACAAAAAAGAGGTATTTGGACATAAATTATGGACTTTATCGAACAAAACAAACATTTATTGTGGAACTGGGATTCCTGGGAGTGCATTCTGATGAAGATCATCATCATGTGATTTTTGTCATTTCTGTTGACTACAAAATGGCGGGTATCTGTATGGCTTGTTTTGATATCTGAGCGCTGTACTCAGATTATTGCAAAATTTGCTTTCGCCGTAAAGCTTTTTTGAAATCTGACACAGCGGTTGCATTAAGGAGAAGTGTATCTATATTTCTTTGAATAACTGTTGAATATTTTAATCAACGTTTATGATGAGTATTTCTGTAAATTGATGTGCTCATTCACCGGAAGTTTTGGTAAGCAAAACATTTCTGAACATTACACGCCAATGTAAAATGTTTTTTTTTGGATATAAATATGAACTTTATCGAGCAAAACGTACATGTACTGTGTAACATGAAGTCCTATGAGTGCTATCTGATGAAGATCATCAAAGGTTAGTGATTCATTTTAGCTGTATTTCTGGTTTTTGTGACGCCTCTCCTTGCTTGGAAAATGGCTGTGTGGTTTTTCTTGTCTAGGCGCTGTCCTTACATGATCTAATGTTATGCTTTCGCCGTAAAGCCTTTTTGAAATCGGACAATGTGGTTGGATTAACGAGACGTCCCACACGCTAGCGTCCCACATACCCCAGATAGGTTAAAAGTGCTTTCCTCACCATCTTAAATAAGCATGCCCATTCAAAAAAGGTAGAACCAGAAACAGATATAGCCCTTGGTTTACTCCAGACCTGACTGCCCTTGACCAGCACAAAAACATCCTGTGGCGTACTGCATTTGCATCGAATAGCCCCCGCGATACTCAACTTTTCAGGGAAGTTAGGAACCAATATACCCAATAAACCAATATACTGTGGCTAGGAAACACTGTCACCACCGATAAATCCACGATAATTGAGAATTTCAGTAAGCATTTTTCTACAGCTGGCCATGCTTTCTACCTGGCTACCCCTACCCCGGTCAACAGCTCTGCACCCCCCACAGCAACTTGCCCAAGCCTCCCCCATTTCTCATTCACCCAAAGCCAGATAGCTGATGTTCTGAAAGAGTTGCAAAATCTGGACCCTTACAAATCAGCTGGGCTAGACAATCTGGACCCTCTCTTTCTAAAATGATCTGCCGAAATTGTTGCAACCCCTATTACTAGCCTGTTCAACCTCTCTTTCGTATCGTCTGAGATCCTCCAAAGATTGGAAAGCTGCCGCGGTCATCCCCCTCTTCAAAGGGGGAGACACTCTAGACCCAAACTGTTATAGAGCTACCCTGCCTTTCTAAGGTCTTCGAAAGCCAAGTTAACAAACAGACCACCGACCAGATCCCACCGTACCTTCTCCGCTATGCAATCTGGTTTCCGAGCTGGTCATGGGTGCACCTCAGCCACGCTCAAGGTCCTAAACGATTTCATAACTGCCATCAATAAAAGCAATACTATGCAGCCGTATTCATCGACCTGGCCAAGGCTTTCAACTCTGTCAATCACCACATTCTTATCGGCAGACTCAACAGCCTTGGTTTCTCAATTGACTGCCTCGCCTGGTTCACCAACTACTTCTCAGACAGAGTTCAGTGTGTCAAATTGGAGGGCCTGTTGTCCGGACCTCGCTCTTTCTGCTGGTGATTCTCTGATCCACCTCTACGCAGACAACAATATTCTGTATACTTCTGGCCCTTCTTTGGACACTGTGTTAACTAACCTCCAGACGAGCTTCAATGCCATACAATCTCCTTCCGTGGCCTCCAACTGCTCTTAAATGCAAGTAAATCTAAATGCATGGTCTTCAACCGATCGCTGCCCGCATCTGCCCACCCGTCCAGCATCACTACTCTGGACGGTTCTGACTTGTGGACAATATGTGGACAACTACAAATACCTAGGTGTCTGGTTAGACTGTAAACTCTCTTTCCAGACTCACATTAAGCATCTCCAATCCAAAATGAAATCTAGAATCGGCTTCCTATTTCGCAACAAAGCATCCTTCACTCATGCTGCCAAACATACACTCGTAAAACTGACTATCCTACCGATCCTTGACTTCGGCGATGTCATTTACAAAATAGCCTCCAACACTCTACTCAGCAAATTTGTTGCAGTCTATCACAGTGCCATCCATTTTGTCACCAAAGCCCCATATACTACCCGCTACTGCGACCTGTATGCTCTCATTGGCTGGCCCTCGCTTCATATTCATTGCCAAACCCACTGGCTCCTGATCATCTATAAGTCTTTACTAGGTAAAGCCCCGCCTTATCTGAGCTCACTGGTCACCATAGCAGCACCCACCTGTAGCACACGCTCCAGCAGGTATATTTCACTGGTCACCCCCAAAGCTAATTCCTCCTTTGGCTGCCTTTCCTTCCAGTTCTCTGCTGCCAATGACTGGAACAAATTGCAAAAATCACTGAAGCTGGAGACTCATATCTCCCTCACTAACTTTAAGCATCAGCTGTCAGAGCAGCTTACCGATCATTGCACCTGTACATAGCCCATCTGTAAATAGCCCATCCAACTACCTCATCCCCATATTTTTTTTTCTCCTTTGCACCCCAGTATCTCTACTTACACATTCATCTTCTGCACATCTATCACTCCAGTGTTTAATTGTTACATTTTAATTACTTCACCACTACGGCCTATTTATTGCCTTACCTCCCTAATCTTACTACATTTGCACACACTGAATATAGACTTTTCTATTGTGTTATTGACTGTACGTTTGTTTATTCCGTGTGTAACTCTGTGTTGTTGTTTGTGTCACACTGCTTTGCTTTATCTTGGCCAGGTCGCAGTTGTAAATGAGAACTTGCTCTCAACTGTCCTACCTGGTTAAATAAAGGTGAAATAAAAAATGGTGGAGCAACAACAACAGCGCTCTTTGAGTGACAGGGGGCTTGGTCTGTGTGGAAAGTGGCATGGAGAAAGAGAGAGAGCGGAGAGAGATTAAAAAAACGGGCGTTACAAATGGCAGAAGTGTATCACATAAACAAACCAAACATTGAAATACCGTTATAAAAGGTACAGTAAAAACCCAAACTGGTCCCTGCATAAATACCGGTATCTACACTGAGTGTACAAAACATCAGGAACACCTGCTCTTTCCATGACATAGACCCACAAAGTGAATCCAGGTGAAAGAAGGATTTTTAAGCCTTGAGACAATTGAGACATGGATTGTGTATGTGTACAATTCAGAGGGTGAATTGGCAAGACAAAAGATTGAAGTGCCTTTGAACGGGGTATGGTAGTAGGTGCCAGGCGCACCGGTTTCAGTGTGTCAAGAACTGCAACGTTGCTGGGTTTTTGACGCTCAACATTTTCCTGTGTGTATCCAGAATGGTCCACCGCCCAAAGGACATCCAGCCAACTTGACACAATTGTGGGAAGCATTGGCGTCAACATGGACCAGCATCCCTATGGAACGCTTTCGGCACCTTGTAGTCCATGCCCCGACAAATTAAGTCTGTTCTAAGGGCAAAAGGGGGTACAACTCAATATTAGGAAGGTGTTGCTAATGTTTTGTAAAGTCAGTGTAGTGAAATACTGTACACCGCCCAGCCCTAGGTAGTGAGAGGAGTAAAAGTGTAGGGTGTGTGAGAAAGAGAGCGAGAGAGTCCCTACAGGCAGATAGATGTAACAGAAGGGGAGTGGGTAAGAGGGTGAGAGAGATGGACGGGGGAATGGTGGAGGGAGGGAGGGAGGGCTGTGGGATAGAGGGGGTGGGGGGATGTAGGGAGGGGTGTATTTCTGAGACGTGTCAGAAAAGGGCGCCTGGGCCTCCCTGTGGAATGTGCCCTGTCTGCCTCTCCAGAAAGAACAGAACGAGAGAAAAGAGAGAGGACAGAGGAGAGGGGGGAAGACCAGTCCTGCCTCCCCACCCTGAGACCAGAGGGAGATGGAACAACTCAAGCTGTACCCCATACCCAGAAAGAACAGCGCGAGAGAGAAAGAAAGAGAGAGCGAGTATGAGAGGAGGAACCAGGAGTGAACACAAGTGGAGCCCCCAGCCTCTCTCACAAAGCCAGGATTCCTGCATGTTGTTTTTTTCTCTCTCAATCTATTAAGTGTTCTTCACTTAAAATTCTCTCTTTCTTTCTCTCTCTTTCTTGCTCTATCGCTTTCTACCCCTGACCAGACGACCTCTCGAGAGACAGCATGATGCTCCATTTTTCTCAGAGGGGTGAGAAGAGGGAGGGAGAGGGAGGAGGTTGATTCCACAGGACTGGATGTTAAATTGTGCATAACAGGTTACAAACATCACCAGACAAATCCCTCCCGAAACTCAAAGCCCTCTGTGTGTGCTTATTCACATGCATGTGTGTGTGTGTGTGTACGTGTGTGTTTGTGTGTGTCTGACGAGAACCAGGTGTCTCCCTCACTTTCCTTTGTTTTTCCCCCTTAGTCTATTATTTTGAATGTAGGCTTGATCACTAAGTGTTCACCAGTACCTCTATCCCTCCCTCTCTTTTCTAGATCCCTCCCTCTCTTTTATATTACCCCCTCCATTTCATTCTCTCTATCTCCCCCCTTTTTCTCTCTGACATTCCACCTGCTGTAGAAGCCTGGGTCTCTGCCAGCTCACTGTGCAGGGGGTGAAAGAGAAAGAGAGAGAATGAAAGAGATAGGGAGGGAGAGAAAGGGGGGACGGTGGAAGAGAAAGAGAGAGAATGAAAGAGATAGGGAGGGAGAGAAAGGGGGGACGGTGAAAGAGAAAGAGAGAGAATGAAAGAGATAGGGAGGGAGAGAAAGGGGGGACGGTGAAAGAGAAAGAGAGAGAATGAAAGAGATAGGGAGGGAGAGAAAGGGGGGACGGTGAAAGAGAAAGAGAGAGAATGAAAGAGATAGGGAGGGAGAGAAAGGGGGGACGGTGGAAGAGAAAGAGAGAGAATGAAAGAGATAGGGAGGGAGAGAAAGGGGGGACGGTGAAAGAGAAAAGTGAAGCTCACTGCCACTGAAGTGCCATTTCCTCTTGGAGTGCCACTCAACTGTAAACGAGAATAAGGAAGGAAAAAGAGTGACTCAGATTTCAGACTAAAACACAGTCAGCATCATTGAAGTACACACACACACACACAGAGTCAGAGAGTCAGAGACAGATTGAAGTTAGGTCATTCGTGCCCTGGGGAGTTAGGGGAACATTGGGTGAAACAATGACCGTTTCAGAACAAGCTTGGAAATCTATCTCCTCCCCCCTTCTTCCTCCATATAGTTGACCATACAGCCACAGTATGACCAATGACTTTAGACTATTTAACATCACAGGAACCCATGCGCTATCTATCAACCATCTAGCATCTAGCATCTACCATCTCACATCTACCATCTACCATCTACCATCTCACATCTACCATCTACCATCTACCATCTACCATCTCACATCTACCATCTACCATCTAGCATCTAGCATCTCACATCTCACATCTACCATCTACCATCTACCATCTACCATCTCACATCTACCATCTACCATCTACCATCTACCATCTCACATCTACCATCTACCATCTACCATCTAGCATCTAGCATCTCACATCTACCATCTACCATCTCTCATATACCATCTACCATCTAGCATCTCGCATATACCATCTACCATCTCACATCTAGCATCTAGCATCTCGCATCTACCATCTCACATCTAGCATCTACCATCTACCATCTACCATCTCACATCTACCGTCTAGCATCTAGCATCTCGCATCTACCATCTCACATCTAGCATATACCATCTACCATCTACCGTCTAGCATCTACCATCTCGCATATACCATCTACCATCTCACATCTAGCATCTACCATCTCACATCTACCGTCTAGCATCTACCATCTCGCATCTACCATCTACCATCTCACATCTACCATCTCACATCTACCATCTAGCATCTACCATCTACCATCTACCATCTCACATCTACCATCTAGCATCTACCATCTACCATCTCACATCTACCATCTACCATCTAGCATCTCGCATATACCATCTAGCATCTAGCATCTAGCATCTACCATCTCACATCTAGCATCTACCATCTACCATCTCACATCTACCGTCTAGCATCTACCATCTACCATCTCGCATCTCGCAACTCGCATCTACGGTCTAGCGTCTAGCGTCTACCGTTTAGCCGTCTGCCATCTACCATCTCACATCTCGCATCTACCATCTAGCGTCTACCGTTTAGCGTCTGCCATCTACCATCTCGCATCTACCGTCTCGCATCTACCGTCTACCGTTTAGCGTCTGCCATCTACCATCTACCTTCTACCATCTACCATCTCGCATCTACCGTCTAGCATCTACCATCTCGCATCTACCGTCTACCATCTACCATCTACCATCTACCGTCTACCGTCTACCGTTTAGCGTCTGCCATCTACCATCTACCTTCTACCATCTACCATCTCGCATCTACCGTCTAGCATCTACCATCTCGCATCTACCGTCTACCATCTGCCATCTACCATCTCACATCTCGCATCTACGGTCTAGCATCTACCATCTACCACCTACCATCTCACATCTCGCATCTACCATCTCACATCTCGCATCTACCATCTACCATCTCACATCTACCGTCTAGCATCTACCATCTCGCATCTACCGTCTGCCATCTACCATCTCGCATCTACCGTCTCGCATCTACCATCTCGCATCTACCATCTAGCATCTACCATCTCGCATCTACCGTCTACCATCTGCCATCTACCATCTCGCATCTACCATCTCGCATCTACCGTCTCGCATCTACCGTCTAGCATCTACCATCTCGCATCTACCGTCTACCATCTGCCATCTACCATCTCGCATCTACCGTCTCGCATCTACCGTCTACCGTTTAGCGTCTGCCATCTACCATCTACCATCTCGCATCTACCGTCTAGCATCTACCATCTCGCATCTACCGTCTACCATCTGCCATCTACCATCTCGCATCTACCGTCTCGCATCTACCATCTCGCATCTACCGTCTGCCATCTGCCATCTACCATCTCGCATCTACCATCTCGCATCTACCGTCTCGCATCTACCATCTCGCATCTACCGTCTAGCATCTACCATCTCGCATCTACCGTCTACCATCTGCCATCTACCATCTCGCATCTACCATCTCGCATCTACCGTCTCGCATCTACCGTCTACCGTTTAGCGTCTTCCATCTACCATATACCATCTCCCATCTACCATCTACCATCTACCATCTCACATCTACCATCTACCATCTACCATCTCGCATCTACAGTCTACCGTTTAGCGTCTGCCATCTACAATATACCATCTACCATATACCATATACCGTCAACCATCTCGCATCTTCCGTCTACCATCTGCCATCTACCATCTAGCATCTAGCATCTCGCATATACCATCTACCATCTACCATCTCACATCTAGCATCTACCATCTACCATTTCACATCTCACATCTCGCATCTACCATCTAGCATCTACCATCTACCATCTACCATCTAACATCTCATAGATCTGGCTGCATATCTCCCTGACCTCTATACACACACAACTACATACACGCACACACACACACACACACACACACGCACACACGCACACACACACACACACACACACACACACACACACACACACACACACACACACACACACACACACACACACACACACACACACACACACACACACACACACACACTGCATATCTCCCATGTCTATGTGTGTGTATGTGTGTGTGCGCATGTATGCATGTGTGAGTGCGTGTGTGCGTGTGTGTGTGGATATCTGAGATCTTTATCTCTTCTCTGTGATTTCCAATCATCACTGTGGCTTCTTAATTACATCCTTCATTAACTCACATTAGTTCTGTGTGTGTGTGTGTGTGTGTGTGTGTGTGTGTGTGTGTGTGTGTGTGTGTGTGTGTGTGTGTGTGTGTGTGTGTGTGTACTGTATGTACTGTATGTGTGTGTGAATAGTACTATTCTGTGATCTGGTGTTAATGGGAGGTGATTGGGCCAATGGAGTCAGGTCCTGGAGGTGACTAGAGGTCACAGTGACACTAGTGTCCTCTCTTCAGGTTCACTTCCAGGTCAGGGAGAGAGGGATGGATGGACAGGGCTGAGGCACAGAGGATGGAGAAGGAGGGCTGGCTAGAACAAAGTGTGCCAGGTAGAGGAGGGAGGGGTGTGTGTGCATATGTTTAAACTCAGTTCTAATATCTCTTCTCTGATTGGACAGAGGTGATTCGGACAAAGCAGAGAAACCTCAGTAACACCAGTGACTGTGAGTGTGCTTGGGTGTGAACGTGCGTGTGCATGTGACTGTGTGCGTATGTGACTGTTTGTGTGTTTTTGGGGCAGTAAATCGTGGGCCAGTCTGTGTTGGAGTGATGTCACCTCCTAAAAGCATTCCCGTGCTCTGACCTTACCCTCACACTTTGTGTCTGGGGTCACCACAGTTCACAGGTCACCAGAGGTCACATAGGTTGGGGGAACAGGGGTCTAGGTGAGAGGGGGGAGGGGGGAACCATTGCCTAGTGTCACAGAACACCCACTGCTGTTACCACGACGATATAAAGGGACCTCCATAGTGCCCACTTCCTGTTGCATTCTTAAAAGGGGCCCCTCTCTTTCTCTCCCCTTCTCTCCTCTCTTTCCCTGTCTGATTCCTCCCTCCCTCTCCTCACTCTCTCTTTTTTTCTTTCTTCCTTTCATCCTCACCTTTCACTTTCTGTATATATTTTATCCACTATGAGCAGAATCCAAACTTTAGAATCCTGACTTGAGCACTCCCTTTGACTTGAGAGTAAATCATGACGTCAAGAGGCTATTGATGCTAAAATGTGCGTTATCTCAAATGAGTATTGGGCCTTAGAAGCCTCCATCAATGACGATATGGGGTTGTGTGGAACTGAGAGTTTAGGGGAGAGGGAAAAGTCAGACAGCCTAGGGGTTAGGAATAAATATTTACACACTTGCTGTATGGTCTGGTTAGGGAAGAGCCAACACACACACTAATGGTTTATTCAGTTAACCACAAATGTATGTTTTTATTTTACCTTTATTTAACTAGACAAGTCAGTTAAGAACAAATTCTTATTTTCAATGACGGCCTACCCCGGCCAAACCCGGACGACGCTGGGCCAATTGTGCGCCGCCCTATGGGACTCACAATCACGGCCGGTTATGATACAGCCTGGAATCAAACCAGGGTCTGTAGTGATGCCTCTAGCACTGAGATGCAGTGCCTTAGAATGCTGCACCTCTTGGGAGCCCTCAAATGAGACAGACGACATCACAGAGTGGGGGGGTTTCTTTAAAGATCATGTAATACTGACAATGTGGATTGAAGACACATGCACTCCTACCTACACACACACACACACACACACACACACACACACACACACACACACACACACTCCTGCTCAGATGAAACGTGCATGGAGATGGAGTTGAATGCCTTTCACGTGTCTCTCCTGCTCTCCGTCTTTTTCCCTTCCTCGCGCCGATAATCCATATTCCTGGTTTAATGATTTTTTTCCCACATTGAGCCCTAATTCTGGAATGCTGGGATGTCATATTTATGGGGGATAATAAACAGAATTTACAGCTTTTTCCAGAGGAGCCTTTGAGCAGCCCAAGGATCCAATTCACCCTCTTTTTTTTATTAGATTTCTATTTTTCTCTCTTTTCTTTTCTTTTTCTGTCTATCCTTTTTTCTCTTTCTCATTCATTCACTCACTCACTCACTTTCTCCCTCTCTCGCTCTCCCTCCCTCCCTTTATTTCTCTCTCTCCCTCCTTCTCTCTCTTAGCCAAAGTCCACCAAGCTGATGTTCTTCTCTATCCCTACTCGGCATGGCAGAATATGGTCACCTGTTCTGGGTTTGCAGCTGGGACTCTGTGGTCACGGCTTTATTTGACCTCTGACTCCATTCAGCCCCCTCTCTCTAGTGGCCGTCCAGGTAGTTGTAGAGTAAAGGGCAGATCAGATCAGGAGGCTTTTGAACTCAGCCATGGATGTATGACTTACAGTCTGAGAGGATCACAGGGAAGAAAGAAAAGCCCAGCAGAGAGTGATGGAGAGACAGAGAAAAAGGGAAGGATAGAGAAAGAGAAGGCCATGTTACCATGGACCTGTTTGGGTAGAAGGCCATGTTACCATGGCCCTGTTTGGGTAGAAGGCCATGTTACCATGGACCTGTTTGGGTAGAAGGCCATGTTACCATGGACCTGTTTGGGTAGAAGGCCTTGTTGCCATGGACTTGTTTGGGTAGAAGGCCTTGTTACCATGGACCTGTTTGGGTAGAAGGCCTTGTTGCCATGGCCCTGTTTGGGTAGAAGGCCTTGTTGCCATGGACTTGTTTGGGTAGAAGGCCTTGTTACATGGCCCTGTTTGGGTAGAAGGCCTTGTTACCATGGACTTGTTTGGGTAGAAGGCCTTGTTGCCATGGACCTGTTTGGGTAGAAGGCCTTGTTACCATGGCCCTGTTTGGGTAGAAGGCCTTGTTACCATGGACTTGTTTGGGTAGAAGGCCTTGTTACCATGGACTTGTTTGGGTAGAAGGCCTTGTTACCATGGCCCTGTTTGGGTAGAAGGCCTTGTTGCCATGGCCCTGTTTGGGTAGAAGGCCTTGTTGCCATGGACTTGTTTGAGTAGAAGGCCTTGTTGCCATGGACTTGTTTGGGTAGAAGGCCTTGTTGCCATGGACTTGTTTGGGTAGAAGGCCTTGTTGCCATGGACTTGTTTGAGTAGAAGGCCTTGTTGCCATGGACTTGTTTGGGTAGAAGGCCTTGTTGCCATGGACTTGTTTGGGTAGAAGGCCTTGTTGCCATGGACTTGTTTGGGTAGAAGGCCTTGTTGCCATGGACTTGTTTGGGTAGAAGGCCTTGTTGCCATGGACTTGTTTGAGTAGAAGGCCTTGTTGCCATGGACTTGTTTGAGTAGAAGGCCTTGTTGCCATGGACTTGTTTGGGTAGAAGGCCTTGTTGCCATGGACTTGTTTGGGTAGAAGGCCTTGTTGCCATGGACTTGTTTGGGTAGAAGGCCTTGTTGCCATGGACTTGTTTGGGTAGAAGGCCTTGTTGCCATGGACTTGTTTGGGTAGAAGGCCTTGTTGCCATGGACTTGTTTGGGTAGAAGGCCTTGTTGCCATGGACTTGTTTGGGTAGGCATGTACACACAGGCTGGTAAATACGACACACAAACACACACAAGCTGTTGAGTAAGCGTTTTCTCTTCGCTCAGGGCGAGAAGCGGTTGATTGTTGACACTCACACTAAGGTTCAAAGGCCATTGCCATGGTGATGATAGAGGCTCTTTCTGAAGTTGCCTTGTGGTGGGATCAGCAGACACACACAAACACGAGCACATGCATGCACTCACATACACACACACACACACACACACACACACACACACACACACACACACACACACACACACACACACACACACACACACACACACACACATACAAAGCTAGGGTCAGAGTGTTAGTGACGTGTCGTGGGTCAGAGTTGA
>NC_042972.1:36455141-36460141 GCF_901001165.1 Salmo trutta | reverse complement strand
CCACCACAGTTTTCAGATTCAGGATGTTACAGACCCTTGGCTGAAAGCCATGTGCAACATCCTACATTTTCCAAAACTCCAAATGGGTGGTGGGAATGCACATCAGTCCTAGATCATAGTGCAGATCTAGCCTAGGCTAGGTAGGCTACACAAATACACAAGTTGTTTTCAGTCAGCTCATTTTTATGATCATATTTCTGCTCTTTTGATTCAATTTCTACATTTGAGTATTATAGCAGTCGGACGCTGTGGTTTCCTCATTGAACAAAAACGTTTTGTGTGACTTGGAGGTGAGGAGCGCACATCTGGAGCACGGCAGGGTCTCGGGAGTCAGAACAGGTCTTTTGTGAAAAATAGGATGTGAACAAAAAAATATTAAAACGCTAAGGGTTTTCAAACATTACAGCATATTTTGAAGTTCTTTTGGAGTTTGTGAGTTTTTTATTGCGTTGGCTCTGAACGCTGCCTTTCCTTTCTTTAATGGGCAGGTTGGGCCATGAGAGGCCTGCTGCAGCCGTTTTAAACCTCAGCTCTCCAACGCACCTCTATATATTGCGGAAACATTACATTAAATCGCTGATTTGGACGGCGGCTAGATGGTGTTTTTGAAGGTGGCTCATGATAATTCCAGCTCAGGGTAATCTGGCCATTTTAAGCTATGAGCGAGCTATAGTACACCTATTTTAAAGGTATAGATTTTGTCTGCTTAGCCTCTACTAGATCTGAGCAATAACTACACAAATGTGTGGGAGAGAGAAGCTGGGATTGGAGGAGAAGGCAGGAAGAGACAAATTAAAACCAGAACGAGAGGAAGAGGTGAAGAGAGAGATGAAGAAACTAAGGTCTCTGGTCAGAGTGGAGTTTATGTATAACCCACTGTGAAATTGGCCTCCGTTTAGCAGGCTTTACCGGAGTAATGAGAGCATAGGAGTGCGGTCATAGTAAAGTTAGCCCGTTTAGCAGCCTTTAATGAGAGGTTGCTCCCAAAACCGCCCCCCTCAGTCCTTGCGTCCCTTATCCCTTTACCCAGAGATGAGAAAACCCTGACCCCCTCCAAGCCTTCCTTATTCCCCCTTAGTACTCAAATCAGTTCCCGTATCCCCTAACCACAGACAGAGAGACAAGTTCATTTGGTGACCAACTGTATTCAAGGAACCCCAGCATTATTACACAGGGATGTAGCTGATCTAATTTAGTATAGGTCTAGACTGTATCTGTTTTAGTCTAGACCAGGGATGTAGCTGATCCAATTTAGTATAGGTCTAGACTGTATCTGTTTTAGTCTAGACCAGGGATGTAGCTGATCTAATTTAGTATAGGTCTAGACTGTATCTGTTTTAGTCTAGACCAGGGATGTAGCTGATCTAATTTAGTATAGGTCTAGACTGCATCTGTTTTAGTCTAGACCAGGGATGTAGCTGATCTAATTTAGTATAGGTCTAGACTGTATCTGTTTTAGTCTAGACCAGGGATGTAGCTGATCTAATTTAGTATAGGTCTAGACTGTATCTGTTTTAGTCTAGACCAGGGATGTAGCTGATTTAATTTAGTATAGGTCTAGACTGTATCTGTTTTAGTCTAGACCAGGGAGGGGCAACTTTGATGGGGGTGGGGGCCACAAGAAATCTGAACTCATCACGAGGGGTCGCAGTGCCAGCCCTAGCCTTTTGGGGGCCCTAATAGATGTTTTTGGTATTTACAGTTTTGAGTATGAGTATGATATCTGAGTTAGAGTGACTAACAAAATCAATGGGGTCGGTAATTCAACCGTGATTACTATACGTTTATATAGCTGGCTAGACTAATTTACAGAGGCTTCTCTGCAGTCACAGAGATAGAGACTGACATTGACACTTTCATGTTGAGGAAGGGCATTTTGGCGCAAAGTGAGAGTTGGGTGCATGTTTTATGAGTTGGATGGTGGAGAGAACAAGAGAGAGAAGGAGAGAGAGAAAGGGAGGGAGAATGGTTTGTGTGATGAGTGACATTGATGCATGCGATACATCAGAAGCGACCGAGGCTGAAACCGAGCCTTCACTTAGATATGCCCCAAAGTCATAAAGCAATCCCACTAACTGTCACCCCCTCAGTAATCAAACCTGCTGCCTCCCTCCCTCCCTCCGTGTGTGTGTGTGTGTGTGTGTGTAAAACCAGGTGTGGTTATGCTGCCAAACCCCTGGGATGACTGACACACTGGTTGCTGCCTCATGTTACATCTTTTCAATTTCAGCCCACTTTTTTCTCTTTTCTTTTCTCTGTCCTTCACTCAGTCTGAGTAAACAGAGAGAGAGCGAGAGGACCCAGGTAGTGGACTGACGTGGCTGGGATGGGGGAGACAGGGGGAGTTAAGGAGGGACTGGGGGACGCTGGGTGGAGTTTGGGGGAGACAGGGTGGGTCTGAAGTCTCTCTGCCCCCCTGTCTCCCTCCCCCTCCTCTCTCCAGACAACCCCAATGACAGCCCAGCCATTGGGCTGTTTTTCTATGGATGGGGTGGGGGGCAGGGGGAGGATAGGGGGAGGCGAGGGAGACTGCGTTGTTTTGGCCGTCAACAATGGACCTCAGTCTGTCCTGATGGATTACTACAACATATGGTACCCACCTGTCTCTCTACTCTCTCTCTCTCTCTCTCCCTCCCTCCCTCCCTCCCTCTGTTTATATTTCTCCGCTGCTCCTACGTTCTCTCTCTCCGTCTCGCCCAAACACAGCCGGATTAGAGACCAGATTCATCACAGCAGACCTGTTTGCTTTAGAAACCTGAGCCAAGCACACACACACACACGCACACACACACACACACACACACAAAGCCTGGGAGAGGCATGCATGGAGAGGTCTGTCCTAGCTCTGTTTGTTGTTGCATATTTGTTATCTTACGTGAGAGTTACGGGTAGAGGAATGAAATCCACTCTCTTAGAAGTGCTTTCACACACTCACACACACTTGTGTGCATGGACAAACACACACACACCTACACGCATGTACACACATGCCTGCACACACACACACACTCACTCACTCACTCACTCACTCACTCACTCACTCACTCACTCACTCACACATACATCAAGGCCACTATGTGCATATACTAAATTAATTCCCCCTCCTTTTCTTCTAATGGGCCCTTTAACTAACCCCTCCCCCTTGTCCTCCTCCCCTCTCTCTCGTCCTCCCTCCCACTCTCTCTCGTCCTCCCTCCCCCTCTCTCTCCCCTCCCTCCCCCTCTCTCTCCCCTCCCTCCCCCTCTCTCTCCCCTCCCTCCCCCTCCCCCCTCTCTCTCCCCCTTCCTCCCCCTCTCTCGTCCTCCCTCCCCCTCTCTCTCGTCCTCCCTCCCCTCTCTCTCGTCCTCCCTCCCCTCTGTCGTCCTCCCTCCCCCTCTCTCTCGTCCTCCCTCTCCCTCTCTCGTCCTCCCTCCCCCTCTCTCGTCTTTCCTCCCCCTCTCTCTCTTCCTCCCTCCCCCTCTCTCTTGTCCTCCCTCCCCTCTCTCTCGTCCTTCCACCCCCTATCTCTCGTCCTCCCTCCCCTCTCTCTCGTCCTTCCTCCCCTCTCTCTCTCTCCCCCTTCTTCCCCCTCTCTCTCGTCCTTCCTCCCCCTATCTCTCGTCCTTCCTCCCCGCTCTCTCGTCCTCCCTCCCCTCTCTCTCGTCCTTCCTCCCCCTCCCTCCCCCTCTCTCTCCCCCTCCCTCCCCTCTCTCTCGTCCTTCCTCCCCCTCCCTCCCCCTCTCTCTCCCCCTCCCTCCCCCTCTCTCTCGTCCTTCCTCCCCATATCTCTCTTCATCCCTCCCCACTCTCCCCCTCCCTCCCCTCTCTCTCGTCCTTCCTCCCCCTATCTCTCGTCCTTCCTCCCCCTATCTCTCGTCCTCCCTCCCCCTCTCTCTCCCCCTCCCTCCCCCTCCCTCTCGTCCTCCCTCCCCCTCTCTCTCGTCCTCCCTCCCCCTCTCGCTCATCCTTCCTCCCCCTCTCTCTCTTGTCCTTCCTCCCCCCTCTCTTGTCCTCCCTCCCCCTCTCTATCGTCCTTCCTCCCCCTCTCTATCGTCCTTCCTCCCCCTCTCTCGTCCGTCCTCCCCCTCTCTCTCGGCCCACTCAAAGAAAAGAAACATAGTTGTCAGCCATTTTTGTGAAGCCTGTTAAGAGGGGAGAACAAGCGTCCTGTGTGTGTGTGTGTGTGTGTGTGTGTGTGTGTGTGTGTGTGTGTGTGTGTGTGTGTGTGTGTGTGTGAGAGTGTTTGCGTGTGTGACCCTGCTGAATTAAGAAATGCACTGTTATTAAAATCTGTGTCAGGGGCGATGATCAACGGGGGCGTTGACAAGTCAGAAGAACACACACACACGATAGACTCAGGCCTCCGAGCTGAGCTGTGACCTCCTTCCCCTCTCCCTCCATCCCTCCCTCCCTCCCTCCTCTCCTCTAATAAAACCTGTCTGACACCAGTGGAGTGTGTGTGTGTGTGTGTGTGTGTGTGTGTGTGTGTGTGTGTGTGTGTGTGTGTGTGTGTGTGTGTGTCTGTGTGTCTGTGTGCGTTCAGCGGCAGCACAAAGACTCTGTTGTTGGGCCTTCCTCTCAGGACTCCCTCATATTTTTTAAAGGTGCAGCGCGCCCCACAAGAATGCCAAAGGGGTTAGAGAGAGGGGGGTTTATTCTACAATGCAAGTGCTTGCTGGGGTCAGAGAGCGAGAGAGAAAGGCAGTGGAAAAGGGGAGAAGGGGTGTCCAGCCAGGAAGGAGAGTGAGCTCCTTTCTAAGTTGTGAACTGGATGTAAAGTCATTTTATTCAGATTTGTTATGTGCGTGAAAGAGAAAGAGCAAAACTATCAAACGAAGAAGGGTTGCCAGTATCACAGTATACAAAATGAAAGTTTACCAAAGTTGTTTTTGTACTAATTTGACTCAAACTGCTCTCACATTAGGATATGAGAATAGACAGTCATCACCTAGTGCAGGACACACACACACACACACACACACACACACACACACACACACACACACACACACACACACACA
>NC_042972.1:36420875-36440931 GCF_901001165.1 Salmo trutta | reverse complement strand
TCCCTCCTCCTCCTATCCTAGTACTAGCCTCCCTCCTCTTCGTAGCTCTCCCCTCCTAGCCTAGTAGCTAGTCCCTCCTCTCTCCTCCTAGCCTAGTAGCTAGTCCCTCCTCTCTCCTCCTAGCCTAGTAGCTAGTCCCTCCTCTCTCTCCTCCTAGCCTAGTGGCTAGTCCCTCCTCTCTCCTCCTAGCCTAGTAGCTAGTCCCTCATCTCTCCTCCTAGCCTAGTAGCTAGTCCCTCCTCTCTCCTCCTAGCCTAGTAGCTAGTCCCTCCTCTCTCCTCCTAGCCTAGTAGCTAGTCCCTCCTCTCTCCTCCTAGCCTAGTGGCTAGTCCCTCATCTCTCCTCCTAGCCTAGTAGCTATCCCTCCTCTCTCCCCTCCTAGCCTAGTGGTAGTCCCTCATCTCTCCTCCTAGCCTAGTAGCTAGTCCCTCCTCTCTCCTCCTAGCCTAGTAGCTATCCCTCCTCTCTCCTCCTAGCCCTAGTAGCTAGTCCCTCCTCTCTCCCTCCTAGCCTAGTGGTTAGTCCCTCCTCTCTCCTCCGCCTAAGTGTTAGTCCCTCCTCTCTCCTCCTAGCCTAGTAGCTAGTCCCTCCCTCTCCTCCTAGCCTAGTGGTTAGTCCCTCCTCTCTCCTCCTAGCCTAGTGGTTAGTCCCTCCTCTCCCCCTAGCCTAGTGGCTAGTCCCTCCTCTCTCCTCCTAGCCTAGTAGCTAGTCCCTCCTCTCTCCTCCTAGCCTAGTAGCTAGTCCCTCCTCTCTCCTCCTAGCCTAGTAGCTAGTCCCTCCTCTCTCCTCCTAGCCTAGTGGTTAGTCCCTCCTCTCTCCTCCTAGCCTAGTGGTTAGTCCCTCCTCTCTCCTCCTAGCCTAGTGGCTAGTCCCTCCTCTCTCCTCCTAGCCTAGTAGCTAGTCCCTCCTCTCTCCTCCTAGCCTAGTGGCTAGTCCCTCCTCTCTCCTCCTAGCCTAGTGGCTAGTCCCTCCTCTCTCCTCCTAGCCTAGTGGCTAGTCCCTCCTCTCTCCTCCTAGCCTAGTAGCTAGTCCCTCCTCTCTCCTCCTAGCCTAGTGGTTAGTCCCTCCTCTCTCCTCCTAGCCTAGTGGCTAGTCCCTCCTCTCTCCTCCTAGCCTAGTGGCTAGTCCCTCCTCTCTCCTCCTAGCCTAGTAGCTAGTCCCTCCTCTCTCCTCCTAGCCTAGTGGGTTAGTCCCCTCCTCTCTCCTCCTAGCCTAGTGGTTAGTCCCCTCCTACTCTCCTCCTAGCCTAGTGGCTAGTCCCTCCTCTCTCCTCCTAGCCTAGTAGCTAGTCCCTCCTCTCTCCTCCTAGCCTAGTAGCTAGTCCATCCTCTCTCCTCCTAGCCTAGTGGCTAGTCCCTCCTCTCTCCTCCTAGCCTAGTAGCTAGTCCCTCCTCTCTCCTCCTAGCCTAGTAGCTAGTCCCTCCTCTCCTTCTTTCCTCTCCCCTCTTTTCCTCTTCTCATTGTCCATCAGGTATTTCCTCTTTCCTCCTCCTCCTCTCCTCTCCTGGTATTCCACATTCTGCTAATGGCCCCTCTCACCTCCCTCATCCCTCTTTCCTCAGCCTAATGAGTACAGAGCCTGTTTACCTGGAGGGAGGATGATGATACTGTATGAATAAACAAATCATGACCCAAACAACAGGAAGCAGAGGAGTTACCCCCACACCATGAGAGAGAGAGAGATTAGGGAATGACAGAAAGGTGCCAGGTTTGAAAAAGGGCGACAGTAGAGACAGAGTGTGTGTGTATGTGTGCGCGTGTGTGACAGTGGTCTTTCCCATGCTGAGGTGGGTAATTCTTAGTGACAGGGATAAACAGCGCTGGGGTTTGTTCCTAACGTGAGAGGGAGATGAGGGAGGGAGGATAGGAGAGGAGGGGGAGGTCTGTGTCAGTCTTTCTCTCTTTTCCTCCTGCCTTCTTGTCATTTTTTCAATGATGTGCCTCGTGTGTGTCCCCGTAGAGTGTCAGGCAGGATAGAGCACTTAGATGTAAAGGCTGTTTATACTCTGATCCTAGGTTAGTTTCTCTCCTTCACATCACTCCTCTGGCCATCTCACTCACACACACACACACACACACACACACACACACACACACACACACACACACACACACACACACACACACACACACACACACACAGGTGTGTGTGTGTGCGGCAGCACTCCATGTGATAATTAGCCATTAATAGGAGTAGGCAGAGGAGCCTCTAGAGAATGTGGCAGTATTCGTCATGCCTTTATTTAAATATGGTGTGTGTGTTTAAATACGGTCATTTAGTCCACAGCTCATTACAGCTAGACTGTCCTTAACAGTTGAAACGACCCTTCCACCAACACACCCATCCACCTCACTGGTTTCTTGTCAGGCACTTATTCAAAAGAAAAATACCATTTCCATAGTTCTGTCTTCACCCATACAGTAGGGTCATCATCCTAAAAGAATTTGGAAATCTTGCAATTTATAGCTTCCATTCCCCAACCACCATATGACATGTCATGCATTCCTTTTGAATCCAGGCCTGAGTCTACAGTGTGGTTATTAGCTGGTCCAGCCGTGCTCCATTGCTGCTCACATCCATGTGATTTCATCTGAAATGGAAATCAGGCCTCTCCTTGTCTGGAATGAAAAGTCATCAAGGGAGGAGAGGAGTGCGAGATCTAGCCTCATTGAAATGCGTGATACATCACCCTCTCTCCTTCTCTCCATCCCTCTGGGATGGGATGCCTTTTACTTTCTCTCCTTCCATCTCTCTCTCTCTCTGCCTCGCTCCCTCTCTTCGTTTGTTAATCAGTTAAACTCCCTCTTCAAACAACCTCTCTAATTACCCCTCCACTCTCTGGAAACGACATGGCTGGGTCTCTCTCCTCTTCTCTTTCCTCCCCTCTCTTTCTCCTCCCCCTCTCATCCTCTCCTCCTCCCTTCGTTCTGTGTCTCTGTGGCAAAGGTTGACCTCTGTCAGTCTCTGACTTTTATGGTACTGTGTGTCTGTCATACAGGCACACACACATACATACATAAACACACACATACATACACACACACATACATACAGACACAAACACACACATACACACAGACACACACACACATACATACACACATGCTTTAGTCATTTACCAGACCAGGCCGCACGGAGTCCATTCTCTCTATCTCCTTCTTCTACCAATCCCCCTCGCTGATTCCTCCTGTCTGTAATTTGTCTCTCTGTCCATGTCTTCTCTTTCACTTTCCTCCCTGTTCCTTCCGTGCTTTCTCTCCGGTCTCTCTGTAAGGGAACGTGTGTGTCTTTGTCTAGGTTTTAGAGTGGAGCCTGGATGTGTTAGCTGTCTCATTCCACCTCCCTCCCTCATCCCCCTCTCCCCCCTCTCCACCTCCGCTCCTACTAATCTACCTCGCATCTCTCTCTTTTAAATTAACATGCAACGCCAAGGGAAAAAAGAAGAAGCGAGAGGAGAGGGAAAAATGAAATGCATTTAATAAATGGCTGACTTCAAATCGCCTGGCTTTTCACTCTCTCCCCTATTCACAGGACAATGAAAGGGAAGAAATCATTCAGGGGGAGAGACAAAGCCAAATGAAAATATAATTCCACATTGTGAGCGTCTTTTGTTAGGGCCCGTCAAACCGCTAATGGCGCCTCTTTTGTTTTCTCCGTGGCGCTGGGAGGCGGTGGCGAGGTATAGCCGACGCACCACGCGCTTCCGTAATCACACCGCTTTGTGATATTAGATTATAGGGGCAATTAACAGCATCAAACCTTAACAACTCAGCTTTCAGCCCTAGTCACACACTACACACACACAAACACACACATATTCAGAGTTGCCACCAGTGCGTCCGGCAACACACAGAAAGGTGCTATAACTCCAGTAATAATTGCGCCAGCAACTTGAAAATGTCAATGAGCATGTGTATAAAATAGAATGTATGGGTTGTTAGGGGGAGAGACTGTGTGTGTGTGTGTGTGTGTGTGTGTGTGTGTGTGTGTGTGTGTGTGTGTGTGTGTGTGTGTGTGTGTGTGTGTGTGTGTGTGTGTGTGTGTGTGTGTGTGTGTGGGTGTGTGTGTGTGTGTGTGTGGGTGTGTGTGTGTGTGTGTGTGTGTGTGTGTGGGTGTGTGTGTGTGGGTGTGTGTGTGTGTGTGTGGGTGTGTGTGTGACAGGAGGAGAGAATGGGATGCACAAGAGCAATTAATTACAGGTTTTCATTTTCCAGCCAAGAGTGACGAGCAGCACCGGCGGCGCTGGCGGATTCAGATTGCTGTGACACCAAGCGTACATCACCCCTTCCTCACCCTCACCTGCTCACCCCCACCTCACCCTTCCTCACCCTCACCTGCTCCTCACCCACGCCGCCTCACCTGCTCACCCCCGCCTCACCTGCTCACCCCCACCTCACCTTTCCTCACCCTCACCTGCTCCTCACCCACGCCGCCTCACCTGCTCACCCCCGCCTCACCTGCTCACCCACACCTCACCCTTCCTCACCCTCACCTGCTCACCCCCACCTCACCCTTCCTCACCCTCACCTGCTCCTCACCCACACCGCCTCACCTGCTCACCCCTGCCTCACCTGCTCACCCCCACCTCACCTTTCCTCACCCTCACCTGCTCACCCCCACCTCACCCTTCCTCACCATCACCTGCTCCTCATCCACGCCGCCTCACCTGCTCACCCCCACCTCACCCTTCCTCACCTTCACCTGCTCACCCCACCTCACCCTTCCTCACCCCCACCTCACCCTTCCTCACCCTCACCTGCTCACAACCACCTCACCCTTTCTCACCCCCCCCCCACACTATCCTTTGCCCTGCTAGTGCCCAGGTCCCAGTTGATTGTCTGTCGTGTGTTGTTATGTCACTGTGATCCTCTCTGTGTGGAAGTCAGATAAACAGTAAGGGGTCACTCTCCCTCTACAGACACACAGAAAGACAGGTCGATAGATGCAGATTTCTTGGCACCCACCCTTGTTGTACCTGTCTACCCTTGTTCCCTTTACCCCTTACCTTCACCCTGCCTCTGTCTCCCCCTCTCCCCTCCTCTCCCTGAGTGTGTTGTGATATGGATGGCTTGTTTGATCACGATATGGCAGCTTATAAGGGACAATAAGGGATTGGACAGGGCCCGACACACAGGCTGCAGCTGATAACACAGGGAGGGAGGGAGGGAGGGAGGGTGTTAGTATTTATGGCCAATCTTGTTTACAAAGTCAAATCAGCCCTTTACAGATTTAATTTACCACTGACAGCTCTTCCTCTTTCTCTCTCCGTTTATCTCTCTCTCTTTCCCTCCCTCTCTCCCCTGCCGCCCCTCAGGCAGCGAATAAATAGACTGCTCAGGGAGACGCGTAGCCATGCAGCGCTGCAAAACAGATGACTGCCAATATCAGAATGAGAGAGTGAAAGAGAGAAACAGAGAGTGGTAGAGAGATGGAAGAACAGAACTAGAGACAAGGAGAAAGAGAGAAACAGACAGAGCGAGGGGGAGAGAGGCATAGAGAGAGAGAAACAGACAGAGAGAGGCATAGAGAGAGAGAAACAGACAGAGCGAGGGGGAGAGAGGCAGAGAGAGAGAAACAGACAGAGCGAGGAGGAGACAGGCAGAGAGAGAGAGAAACAGACAGAGTGAGGGGGAGAGAGGCAGAGAGAGAGAGAAACAGACAGAGCGAGGGGGAGAGAGGCAGAGAGAGAGAGAAACAGACAGAGCGAGGAGGAGACAGGCAGAGAGAGAGAGAAACAGACAGAGAGAGGGGAGAGAGGCAGAGAGAGAGAGAAACAGACAGAGCGAGGGGGAGAGAGGCAGAGAGAGAGAGAAACAGACAGAGCGAGGGGGAGAGAGGCAGAGAGAGAGAGAAACAGACAGAGCGAGGGGGAGAGAGGCAGAGAGAGAGAGAAACAGACAGAGCGAGGAGGAGACAGGCAGAGAGAGAGAGAAACAGACAGAGTGAGGGGGAGAGAGGCAGAGAGAGAGAGAAAGAGACAGAGCGAGGGGGAGAGAGGCAGAGAGAGAGAGAAACAGACAGAGCGAGGGGGAGAGAGGCAGAGAGAGAGAGACTTTAAAACTCTATAAACGTACACTCAGAACCAAAAAAGCACAGTACAACAGCAAGCAGCTGACACTAATTGAGGAGTCCATAAACACAAACAACTTTTGGCAAAATTGGAAAAAACTAAAAAAATCTAAACAAGAGGAATTAGCAATACAAAATGGTGACATATGGACAACCCATTTCAAAACACTCTACAACACCGTTCAAATTGACACAAACGCAGAACAACGCCAAATCCATGAGAAGTTGAATGGATTAGAAAAAGCTATAAAGGACAATCAAAACCCATTGGACTCCCCAATTACTGACCAGGAGCTCTATAAGAAACTTCAGGCTCTCAAATTTAAAAAAGCCTGCGGACCTGATGGCATCCTAAATGAGATGCTCAAACTCACTAGTGCAAAATTTCAATTGGCTATATTAAAATTGTTTAATTTGATCCTGAGTGTAGGTTATTTCCCTGACATCTGGAATCAAGGACTCATAACCCCAATCTTTAAGAATGGAGACAAATTTGACCCTAACAATTACAGAGGCATTTGTGTGAACAGTAACCTGGGGAAGGTTTTCTGTAGTATCATCAATGTAAGAGTTCTAAACTTCCTTAATAAGCACAATGTCTTGAGTAAAAGCCAAATTGGATTTATACCAAAACATCGCACAACTGATCATATTTACACCTTACACACCCTGATAGATAAACATGTCCACCAAAATAATACCAAAATATACACTTGCTTTATCGACTTCCAAAAAGCATTTGATTCTATTTGGCATACAGGACTGTTCTACAAAGTTATTGAAAGTGGTGTAGGGGGTAAAACATATGACATAATTAAATCAATGTATACTGGCAATACGTGCAGCATTAAAATTGGTAAGAAAAGGACAGAATTCTTTAACCAGGGGCGGGGCCTTCGTCAGGGTTGCAATCTGAGCCCTGCACTCTTCAATATTTACATTAACGAATTGGCCACTATTCTAGAAAAATCCTCAGCCCCTGGTGTTAGTCTCCACAATTCAGAAGTTAAATGCCTACTCTTCGCAGATGACCTATGCCTGCTGTCACCCACAGCACCTGGCCTACAGCAGAGCCTGGACCTGCTAGAGCAGTACTGCCAGACCTGGGCCCTGGCAGTAAACCCCAAAAAGACTAAAATAATGATTTTCCAGAGAAGATCCAGATCTCAGGGAATTAGACCAAAGTTCTCAATTGGTACAAAATATATAGAGTACTGTACACACTACAATTACTTAGGTTTAAAAATAAGCTCAACTGGACACCTTAATGAGGCAGTGAATGAACTGAGAGAGAAAGCACGCAGGGCATTCTACGCCATTAAAAAGCAAATTCAAATTGAAATACCTATTAAAATTTGGCTAAAACTAATTGAATATGTCATTGAACCAATTGCACTTTATGGCAGTGAGGTGTGGGGTCCACTTGCAAAACAAGATTTCATCAAATGGGACAAACACCCCATTGAAACCCTACATGCAGAGTTCTGTAAGATTCTCCTACGTGTCCAGAGGAAAACTACAAACAATGCATGCAGGGCAGAATTAGGCCAATATCCACTAATAATAAAAACTCAAAAAAGAGCAATTAAGTTTTGGAAACATCTAAAATACAGTGACCCCCTCTCATATCATTACCAAGCCCTGCAATGCCAAGAGCTGAGCAAAGAAAAGAATCCCCTCATCCAGCTGGTCCTGGGGCTGAGTTCACAAACCTGTTCTACTAACACACTGAAGCCTCAGGGCCAGAACATCCAATCAATCAGAATAAACCAAATTACAACACAGTCAAAACAAAACTACATTGCTTATTGGGAAACACAAGCACAAACACAAAGCAAAATGCAGTGCTATCTGGCCCTAAATCGACAGTACACTATGGCTAAATATTTGACCATGGTTACTGATCAAAACCTTAGAAAAACCTTGACAAAGTACAGGCTCAGTGAGCACAGCCTTGCCATTGAGAAGGGTAGACACAGGAAAACCTGGCTCCCTGTAGAGGAAAGGCTGTGCAACCACTGCACAACAGCAGAACCTGAGACAGAGCTGCATTTCCTGACAAAATGTCAAAAATATAAAACAATTAGAGAGTGTCATTTCCCCAAATTTGAAACCCTTATTCAAGGTTTTAAAGACCTCTCTGATGAGGATAGGCTACCCGTCCTGTTGGGGGAGGACGCAGAGAGCTGTGGGTTGGCAGCGCACTACATTGCTGCCTGCCATAAGGGACAGTGTCTGACAGACCAATAAACCTGCACATGTCCTCAACTGTATGATTATTGTTATTGTTGAATGTATGGTTATATTGACCGTTGGTTATTGTTGTCCCGTTGACAATTTTTGATTCTCATTTTTATTTAGTTTTATATTGTAAATATCCAAAGTAAGCTTTGGCAATATGTACATTGTTACGTCATGCCAATAAAGCGAATTGAATTGAAAAAAAAATTGAATTGAATTGAGAAACAGACAGAGCGAGGGGGAGAGGCATATAGAGAGAGAAACAGACAGAGCGAGGGGGAGAGAGGCATAGAGAGAGAGAAACAGACAGAGCGAGGAGGAGACAGGCAGAGAGAGAGAAACAGACAGAGAGAGGCAGAGAGAGAGAAACAGACAGAGAGAGGCAGAGAGAGAGAGAGAAACAGACAGAGCGAGGGGGAGAGAGGCAGAGAGAGAGAAACAGACAGAGCGAGTGGGAGAGAGGCAGAGAGAGAGAAACAGACAGAGCGAGTGGGAGAGAGGCAGAGAGAGAGAGAAACAGACAGAGCGAGGAGGAGAGAGGCATAGAGAGAGAGAAACAGACAGAGAGAGGCATAGAGAGAGAGAAACAGACAGAGCTAGGAGGAGAGAGGCAGAGAGAGAGAGAAACAGGCAGAGCGAGGAGGAGACAGGCAGAGAGAGAGAGAAACAGACAGAGCGAGGGGGAGAGAGGCAGAGAGAGAGAGAAACAGACAGAGCGAGGGGGAGAGAGGCAGAGAGAGAGAGAAACAGACAGAGAGAGGCATAGAGAGAGAGAAACAGACAGAGCTAGGAGGAGAGAGGCAGAGAGAGAGAAAACAGACAGAGCGAGGAGGAGAGAGGCAGAGAGAGAGAGAAACAGACAGAGCGAGGGGGAGAGAGGCAGAGAGAGAGAGAAACAGACAGAGAGAGGCATAGAGAGAGAGAAACAGACAGAGCGAGGAGGAGAGAGGCAGAGAGAGAGAAACAGACAGAGCGAGGGGGAGAGAGGCAGAGAGAGAGAAACAGACAGAGCGAGGAGGAGAGAGGCAGAGAGAGAGAGAAACAGACAGAGCGAGGGGGAGAGAGGCAGAGAGAGAGAGAAACAGACAGAGCGAGGAGGAGAGAGGCATAGAGAGAGAGAAACAGACAGAGCGAGGGGGAGAGAGGCAGAGAGAGAGAGAAACAGACATAGCGAGGGGGAGAGAGGCAGAGAGAGAGAGAAACAGACGTAGCGAGGGGAGAGAGGAAGAGAGAGAAAAGCTGTGTTTTTCCACGTGGGGATTTGAGATTATGGTCCATATACGGGAGGTTCTAACCCAGGGTCGTATATCTCTGTTAAAGCAGCCATCTCTTCCTAACAGGCCTTATTTGTATTGAGCACAGCGTATTATTTCTATTGAGCTGTAGGCTGTAAAGGAAGAGGTTATCATCCCTCTCTTTCACTTCATCTCTTGTGAAGAGGATCATAGCTCACCTGCTGGGTATCAGCTGTACTCTTAGAAGTAAAGGTGCCTGGAAGAACCTTTGGGTTGCCACACCGGCAGAACCTTTCCAGATGAGAAAGGTTCCTTGAAGAACCCCTCTGAAAAGGTGTATTCAAGGAACTTCTGTGCAAAGGTTGAAACCGGAACCTTTTTGTGATGGGAAGGGCTCAATTTAAACCTTTTTAATAATATATTGGGGGGTAGCAGCCTATCATTGGAGGTGTGGCTTATGTCATTCCTGTTCATCATGTTAAGTTGGCAAAATAAACATTTTCCTTGAACATTTATGCATATTACATTTTCTACTATATTAATGATATTAACATGGCTGATTACACACAGTAATAAAGTGGTAACTAGTCCAACTTTGGGATTTGCATAGGCTCTTCAGGAACTCATATACCTCTGTTAGACTCATTAAAGCTTTAAACCTATCAGTGTTCAACCTTAATATGGGATGACAATACAACAGAACAGATGCACAGGAAGGACATTTACTCTAACAGGTGGGGGGAAAAAATGAAAGCCACGTTGCTAGAAAACCACACCTCCACTCCAGGCTTCCTCCAGGAACCCGTTGCTACATAGAACAATTAAAGGTTCCTCCAAGAACCCCGCAACTAACCAAAGGTGTAAATATGAACCATTGACTAGCAATGGTTACTTGAGGAACTCCAGGGTTCCTCAGTGTCACCACTAATTCTAAGAGGGTAGGACTCAACAACAGCATGGATTTCTCTTGCTCTCTCTTTTAGTCTGTCTATTTCTGTCTGTCTCAGTCGCTTTCTCCTTCAATCTCTCTCTCTCTCTCTCTCTCTCTCTCTCGGACTCTGTCTTTCCCTCTCTTCTCTCCCCTGTTCTCTCTCTCTGTGGGCTGACTGTGGAGTTTACTTGATGGCTGTGAAATCTGTAGTGTTCTAGGCAGATTCACTGACTGAGGAGGAAAGCGCTTAATCATCAGGTGGATGTGTGTGCGTACCATCCAGTACGTGCTTGCATGCGTGTTCAATCGACAGGTGGATGCTGTTTGCGTTAGCTCCTGGCCAGAGGATAGCACCAATGCTTTCTGTTACTCTGTCAGTGGTGTGTGTGTTATTGTCTGAGCGGTTAGTTTGTCTCCATTCAGTCACAGTATGTTTGTAATCAGATTAGCATTGCGCCGTATCTGCTATCTCAATGCATCACTGCACGCTGCCAAATCTGTGTATGTGTGTTTAGAATCTGCTAGCGCAGCACATTACCCGTTGCTGCCAAATGTGTCTGTGTCCCAGCCTGCCTCCAGCCTTTTCCCAGATAACATCTGATCTGATTGTTTGTTGTGCCTTTCTGCTCTCAAAGACCTGATTGTGTGGATAGAGACTCATAATCATCTGTTTATTGGAGCAGATAAGACTTTATATTCCGTAGGGAGATTACATCGCTAGGTTGTATCTCTCTTTGATTTCACACACACACACTGCCAACTTTATCACGATGCCAGCAGTGTGTGTCACAGTGTGTGTTTGTGCGTGTGTGCCTGTGTGCACATACATGTGAGTGTGGGTGCTATATATGCGACTCTCTGTGGTCCTCTCCCTCCAGGTGCCGGTGTCCATGGCTATGTTGACCCCCCAGATGATCAGTCCTCAACAGATGCAGCAGATCCTGTCCCCCCCTCAGCTACAGGCCCTGCTGCAACAACAACAGGCCCTTATGCTTCAGCAGGTAACACACACACACACTCTCACACACACACACACACACTCCTTCCTGGGCTCAGTCCCAGCCCAGCATGTCTAGATGTGTCTATGTTGAGGTGCTGACACTGGTTGTGATTGTATCCTCTGGCACAGACACACCCACACACACACACACACAGAGTCTCACACTTGCCAATTCTATAAAGCCTGTTTAGTCCTCGAGCACCTCCCCATCAGTGAGCATAGCCAAACTCTTACAAATGCTTATTTTAGCAATGTAACACCCAGCCACACACTCAGCCACACACACACTTCGCAGCCAGCGAGAGCTTATGTTAGCCGTCTTTGGGCACCAGTTAACATGTCCTGGTTGATGGTTGGTTAGGGGTGTGTGATGAGGTGCTATGATCTGGGTGTGTGTTGGAGGCGGGAGTGTGTTTGTTCCGTTTGGTTCGGCACGGTAAACATTCTTACCTGGCAGGCAACATCACAAGTCTGTCAAATATTTAACACACATCACACACATAACACACAATCACACACCCACACATACAACACAACTGTCAAATATTTAACACAACGCTGTCGTCGCTGGCACCAAACACGCCCCCCCGACCTTCTCACCTCACACACCTTCGGAAATTAGTCCACATACACACTCACAAAAATACACACACACCACACGCAAATACACACACACACACACACACACACTCTAAAACATGCTGGGTTGTTTGGTTGACCCAACTGTTGGGTTGTTTGGTTGACCCAACTGTTGGGTTGTTTGGTTGACCCAACTGCTGGGTTGTTTGGTTGACCCAACTGCTGGGTTGTTTGGTTGACCCAACTGCTGGGTTGTTTGGTTGACCCAACTGTTGGGTTGTTTGGTTGACCCAACTGTTGGGTTGCAGGTGTTGGGTCACTTAGTTGGATTGTTTTCTTTAAGAACTGCTGGGTTATTGGTGCTGGGTTATTGAGATATGACCCAGTGGGACGCCCATGAGTGTAAATGTAATTACTGTTCATATGTTCTGTTGCATAGTTATCACATATTAAGGTCGACCATTTACATTTTTGTAGCTTCAATGACGCTTACAGAAGTGTATGAGTTCCCTTAAAGCCTATGTCAGTCCCATTGTTGGGATACAATAAGTTTGAATACTATAAGGGCACAAGGTGAGACCCAAATGCAGACACAGGAGGCAGATGGTTGAGCTCCGATATTTATTATAACAAAAGGGGTAGGCAAAAGGCAGGTCGGGTACAGGTGAGAGTTCATAAAGCAGGTCAGAGTCCAAACAGTACAGGGCGTTAGACAGTCTCAAGGTCAGGACAGGCAGGGAGGTCAGGCAGGCAGATTCGCCGTCAGGACATGCAAGGATCAATAACCAGGAGGGCTAGGAAAAAACAGAGACTGGGGAAAATAGGAGCTAGGAAAAACGCTGGTTGACTTGGCAAAACAAACTGGCACAGAGAGACAGGAAACACAGGGATAAATACACCAGGGACTAATGGGGAAACAGGTGACACCTGGAGGTGGGTGGAGACAATCACAAAGACAGGTGAAACAGATCAGGGCGTGACAAATACTTTATTATAATAATATTATTAATATTATAGAAGAATATGTACAAAAATATTCACACCCCTTGACTTTTTCTACATTTTGTTACATTACATCCTCATTCTAAAATGGATTACATTATTTTTTCCCCTCATCAATCTACACACAATACCCATAATGACAAAGCAAAAACAGGTTTAAAAAAAACCCCGGAAATACCTTATTCACATAAGTATTCAGACCGTTTGCTATGAGACTCGAAATTGAGTTCAGGTGCATCCTGTTTTCATTGATTATCCTTGAGATGTTTCTACAACTTGATTGGAGTCCACCTGTGGTAAATTCAATTGATTGGACATGATTTGGAAAGGCACACACCTGTCTATATAAGGTCCCACAGTTGACAGTGCTTGTCAGAGCAAAAACCAAGCCATGAGGTCGAAGGAATTGTCCATAGAGCTCCAAGACAGGATTGTGTTGATGCACAGATCTGAGGAAGGGTACCAAAAACAATTTGCGGCACTGAAGGTCCCCAAGAACACAGTGGCCTCATCATTCTTAAATGGAAGAAGTTTGGAACCACCAAGACTCTTCCTAGAACTAGCCACCCGGCCAAACTTAGCAATAGGGGGAGAAGTGCCTAGGTCAGGGAGATGACCAAGAACCCGATGGTCACTCTGACAGAGCTCCAGAGTTCCTCTGTGGAAATGGGAGAACCTTCCAGAAGGACAACCATCTCTGCAGCACACCACCAATCAGGCCTTTATGGTAGAGTTGCCAGACGGAAGCCCTTCCACAGTAAAAGGCACATGACAGCCCGCTTGGAGTTTGCCAAAAGGCACCTAAAGGACTCTCAGACCATGAGAAACAAGATTCTCTGGTCTGATGAAACCAAAATTGAAGTATTTGGCCTGAATGCCAAGCGTCACGTCTAGAGGAAACCTAGCACCATTCTTATGGTGAAGCATGGTGGTGGCAGCATCATGCTGTGGTGATGTTTTTCAGTGGCAGGGACTGGGAGACTAGTCAGGATCAAGAGATTCTTGATGAAAACCTGCTCCACAGAGCTCATAACCTCAGACTGGGGAAATACTTTCTTGAGAAAAATGGGAGAAACTCCCCAAATGCAGGTGTGCCAAGCTTGTAGCGTCATACTCAAGGCAGCCTTGAGTCTTCTTGGGTATGACGCTGCAAGCTTGGCACACCTGCATTTGGGGAGTTTGTCCCATTTTTCTCAGCAAGGTACTGAGTAAAGGGTCTGAATACAGGTTTTTAATACATTTGCAAAAATGTCTAAAAACCTATTTTTGCTTTGTCATTATGGGGTGTTGTGTGTAGATTGAAGAGGATTTAATTATATTTTATTCATTCTAAAATAAGGCTGTAACGTAACAGCATGTGGAAAAAGTCAAGGGGTCTGAATACTTTCAGAATGGACTGTACACACACTTTCTCTCCTGTACGTGTTGAATAGGCAGCTATTAAAAGTGTGTAGACAGAACAGTAATTCTGACAGAGGCAGGGCGACAACAGATACATTGAACACACACACATATGTCCAGGGCTTGAACAGATAGTAGATTTAATAAGGAATTGTTGCTTTAGGCCATTATAAATTGCAGTGGGAAGATCTGACAAAATGGATGGTAATGGAAATATGCTGTCTCTCTGGGAATGAGATGGTTAAGAAGAGCTTGCATAGTCTTTTTACTCTAACGAGGAGAGAGGCGGTGGGGGTGAAACACTTACACACACACACACACGCTCACACATACACACACTTGTGTAAGGCCATTTTACCTCTGCTTTTAAAACCACTTGAGTTTAACACAACTCTCCCACTTAATTAACCACAGCATGACTGCCACCTAGTCTATATCAGCAAATCAGCCACAAATCAACACACACACACACACACACACACACACACACACACACACACACACACACACACACACACACACATACACACAGCAATCACAGACCACATCAGTCATCGGAACATTACATTTCATATCCCCATGGAGACTTTGCATTGTGTGTGTGTGTGTGTGTGTTTTAACCTTTACTTTTCCTTTAACCTTTAATTACACCACAGCTGATCTGGTTCTTTCTTGGTGTGTTAGTCAAGGCAAGGTCACGGTAATAGGCTGGCAAGGTGAGTGGCTCTCTTAATGCTACAGAGCCACTGAATCACATCATAAAAAAATACCTTAATTATCACTTAATTATTCTTACAACTCTCCAGCACCAGCCTAGCTTGTGTGTGCATGCGTGCATGTGTGTGTCTGTGAAAGGGAGGCAGCCAGTGACTTGGAGAGGAGAGATTAACTCAGCCTATGGACTATGAAAAGACAGGGAGGAGGGACAGAGGGGAAAATGGGAGGGACAAAGAATAAAGAGCAATGGACAGAATCAGAGGAATAGAAAGAGGAACACACATTCCCCTGTTGTAGAGACATGCTGTCAGAGCACTGGGAGATGCTTGTCTTCATGGAGTGTCCTTGGTAAATGATTGATTAGTTAGTCAAACAAACAGAAACAGGCTGTGTCTCGTCAGTAGTAACAGTACCAGCCAGTAGAAGTCCAATGTGGCTCCCTGTTATCGTCTCCTTCCCTCATCTTCTCTGGTCTGAAATACAGCCTGGTTGAAACCATACTTTTTACCATTACTAGGCTAGTTGTTCACTTCAGACTATAAAGATCAACAAGATTTCATAGTTTACTTTCTGCGTGGTTACAGGATTCAACAGAAGCAACTCGCAGGTTAACAGTTTAGGCATTAACTCTGAGTGGTTAAGGTTAGGGCTATGGTTTGGGGAAGCCTTAAAACCAAATAATTAAAAACTATGCGCTATGACAATCAAGTATCATCAGTATTCTTACGTTTTGCTAGAGCATTGTGAACGGCTGTGGCGCAGTGTTGTGAGCAACGCGCTCCGAGCGTCACGAGTTCGCGCCCAGTATTGGGCGATGCTTTTTGTTTCATTTTAGCGCTGAGGATATATCGTTCTCAGTACCTTTTCAAACGATTGAAATCAACGTTTATTTCTAGCGATCAGGCTGATACACCTTGATTCGCCTTCAAAATGGCCACATCAGATCACGTCCCTCCTCCCCCAACCCGATAAGTAAGCAGCCCATAAATAACAGTGTATCACATCTGTCTCTGGCGCTATGGCGACGCCTTTTCCATGCCAGCTACTGTAGGGCACCAAGATTTACCGGGCGCCTCAAACCTCCACCTCCACTGGGCCTGTACACAGACCCACGCCCTCCTCTGTCCAGGTGTTTCAAGTGAACATTAAATAACTATTTCTAAAGGAAGAAAGTCAAACAAAAACAGCTATGTGCATCTCTCCATGGCTTCAGCAGCACATCTTCCCTAGAGGGACAGAACACTCCTGTTGGGTCATGTTTGCACATCTCTTTCATCCTTTTACCACGTGAGAATCAACATTTATCTAGAAAGACGTGTGTATTTGATCATGCTAACTGGTTTATCTACCTCTTTTCCCTCATCATAATGCTCCTCCAGCAGGTTCCCTCCCTGCACACATTATACACCTATTCACATTGCAATAACATGTTGTCTACCTGCTTTAGTTGTTGTGGAAACTGATTATACATCACATAAACACACACACACCGCCTCAGTCTTACTGCTCTCTATTGTACTTTGTGTTATTGCAGCTAGGCCTGGGGTTTGCTGTCACAGGAGGCTTTTGATCAATTTCCCTCCCTCCCTCCCTCTCCAGCTACAGGAGTACTATAAGAAGCAACAAGAGCAGCTGCATCTTCAGCTTCTGACTCAGCAGCAGCAGCAGGCTGGGAAGCAGGCAGCCAAAGAGGTGAGACCCCTACTGAATGGTGTTATCAAGTGCACTCACAAGCACACTCGTACACAGTTGAAGTGGCCAACACGCGAGTTAGGGGATTGTGGAGTAGGGCCCAAGGAGGTGAGCGTTTGCACTGAGGCAGAGTGTTCACCTCTTCTACTCTCCTGTCCTCTTATCCTATCATTCTCTCCTTTCCTCCTTCTGTCCTCCTATTGTATTTCTGTGTTGTGTACTCTGCGTTTCCAAACAGGGATTATGGTGATGGAATAGGGCTTTACATTTCTCTCTGCTAACACACCATGCCAAACCCTATTCACAGAGAGCTCTGTCTTAATGCAGGATAAGTATTTATTTACATGCCGTGTAAATGTGTGCGTGTGTGCGCGTGTGCGTGTGTGTGCGTGTGAAGCCTGAAGTAAAATCCTGTTGTAGCTTCACTATAAGAGGGGTCTGACACTTTCAATTGTCAATTAACCCCCGCAAGCGGTGAGAACGGTGCCAACACACACCTCCGCAAGGTTTAATCACACTAACAGGGATCATGGGGGATCAAGTAGCATCACAACACGTAACAACAAAGAGCATCCACATCAATCACACCAGATTACTGTCATAGAGGTTATGTTGGGAGGGTGGGCTTGGTTCATTTCTGATTCTCTGTAATAATGGTATGGGTATAGTAATGCATTTTATTTTGCATCAAACACAACATTTTCAGTCACCTCCTTGTCTGAAGGACAAGTGGATAAACAGGTTCATGTCAAGCCCTGCATGTTTTTTTCAAAAGTCTCATAGAATGTAGACCTACATTGAACACCACACATTGGCTGCTACTGTAGGCTGAATGATAGAATAACTATTTCCCTATTAAAATGTTATGGGATGCATTTTCTCCATTGTTTTTGATGGAAGGCCACTCTGGTAGGCCTACATTATGATCAAATAGCCACAGTAGTCTTCTTGACCACTGTCTGAAACTGTAACTTAAAGCGGGTACTAGAGGTCGACCGATTATGATTTTTCAACGCCGATACCAATACCGATTATTGGAGGGGCCAAAAAGGCCAGTGCCGATTAATCTGCCGATTTTATTTATTTATTTGTAATAATGACAATTACAACAATACTGAATGAACACTTTTATTTTAACTTAATATAATACATCAATAATATCAATTTAGCCTCAAATAACTAATGAAACATGTTCAATTTGGTTTAAATAATGCAAAAACAAAGTGTTGGAGAAGAAAGTAAAAGTGCAATATGTGCCATGTAAGAAAGCTAACATTTAAGTGCCTTGCTCAGAACATGAGAACATATGAAAGCTGGTGGTTCCTTTTAACATGAGTCTTCAATATTCCCAGGTAAGAAGTTTTAGGTTGTAGTTATTATAGGAATTATAGGACTATTTCTCTCTATACCATTTGTATTTCATATACCTTTGACTATTGGATGTTCTAATAGGTACTTTAGTATTGCCAGTGTAACAGTATAGCATCCGTCCCTCTCCTCGCCCCTACCTGGGCTCGAACCAGGAACACATCGACAACAGCCACCCTCGAAGCATCGTTACCCATCGCTCCACAAAAGGGGAACAACTACTTCAAGGTCTCAGAGCGAGTGACGTCACCGATTGAAACGCTATTAGCGTGCACCCGGCTAACTAGCTAGCCATTTCACATCAGTTACACCAGCCTAATCTCGGGAGTTGATAGGCTTGAAGTCATAAACAGCTCAATGCTTGAAGCACAGCGAAGAGCTGCTGGCAAACGCACGAAAGTGCTGTTTGAATGAATGCTTACGAGCCTGCTGCTGCCTGCCACCGCTCAGACTGCTCTATCAAATCATAGACTTAATTATAACATAATAACACACAGAAATATGAGCCTTAATATGGTCAAATCTGGAAACTATCATTTCGAAAACAAAACGTTTATTCTTTCAGTGAAATACGGAACCATTCCGTATTTTATCTAATGGGTGGCATCCATAAGTCTAAATATACCTGTTACATTGCACAACCTTCAATGTTATGTCATAATTATGTAAAATTCTGGCAAATTAGTTCGCAACGAGCCAGGCGGCCCAAACTGTTGCATATACCCTGACTCTGCGTGCAATGAACGCAAGAGAAGTGACACAATTTCCCTAGTTTAATATTGCCTGCTAACCTGGATTTCTTTTAACTAAATATGCAGGTTTAAAAAAATATACTTCTGTGTATTGATTTTAAGAAAGGCATTGATGTTTATGGTTAGGTACATTCGTGCAACGATTGTGCTTTTTTCGCAAATGCCCTTTCTTAAATCATCCCCTGTTTGGCAAAGTTGGCTGTCTTTGTTAGGAAGAAATAGTCTTCACAGTTCGCAACGAGCCAGGAGGCCAAAACTGCTGCATATACCCTGACTCTGTTGCACAGAACGCAAGAGAAGTGACACAATTTCCCTAGTTAAAAGAAATCCATGTTAGCAGGCAATATTAACTAAATATGCAGGTTTAAAAATATATACTTGTGTATTGATTTTAAGAAAGGCATTGATGTTTATGGTTAGGTACACATTGGTGCAACGACAGTGCTTTTTTCGCGAATGCGCTTGTTAAATCACCCATTTGGCGAAGTAGGCTATGATTCAATGATAAATTAACAGGCACCGTATCGATTATATGCAACACAGGACAAGCTAGATAAACTAGTAATATCATCAACCATGTGTAGTTAACTAGTGATTATGTTAAGATTGTTTTTTATAAGATACGTTTATTGCTAGCTAGCACCTTACCTTGGCTCCTTGCTGCACTCGCATAACAGGTAGTCAGCCTGCCACGCAGTCTCCTCATGGAGTGCAATGTAATCGGCCATGATCGCTGTCCAAAAATGCCGATTACTGATTGTTATGAAAACGTGAAATCGTCCCTAATTAATCGGCCATTCTGATTAGTAGGTCGACCTCTAGCGGGTACAGCCTCAGTATTCACAGTAAACTCGCGCTGAAAGTTGCATAGAATTTTCCACATCGTTCAAGTTTCTGCTCAGAAGACCCGAAATTTGCTCAGTGCCTAATTTTTTGGGAGGGAACATTGGTTATCAGTTGTCAGAGGTGTCTAAGACAACAATAATATAGAGATTTTATCACAAACACACACACTCTCACACATACAAACACACACATTCACCATCCAATTTTCAGAGAGTAGAGGAG
>NC_042972.1:36398375-36413375 GCF_901001165.1 Salmo trutta | reverse complement strand
AGAGACAGGTACAGAGACAGGTACAGAGACAGGCACAGAGACGGGCACAGAGACGGGCACAGAGACGGGCACAGAGACACGTACAGAGACACGTACAGAGACACGTACAGACACAGGCACAGAGACGGGTACAGAGACAGGTACAGACACAGGCACAGAGACGGGTACAGAGACGGGTACAGAGACAGGTACAGAGACACGTACAGAGACAGGTACAGAGACAGGTACAGGTACAGAGACAGGTACAGAGACGGGTACAGAGACATGTACAGAGACAGGTACAGAGACAGGTACAGAAACAGGTACAGGTACAGAGACAGGTACAGAGACAGGTACAGAGACGGGTACAGAGACAGGTACAGAGACAGGTACAGAGACAGGTACAGAGACAGGTACAGAGACAGGTACAGAAACGGGTACAGAGACGGGTACAGAGACGGGTACAGAAACAGGTACAGGTACAGAGACAGGTACAGAGACAGGTACAGAGACAGGTACAGAGACGGGTACAGAGACAGGTACAGAGACGGGTACAGAGACAGGTACAGAGACAGGTACAGAGACAGGTACAGAGACAGGTACAGGTACAGAGACGGGTACAGAGACAGGTACAGAGACAGGTACAGGTACAGAGACAGGTACAGAGACAGGTACAGAGACAGGTAAAGGTACAGAGATGGGTACAGAGACAGGTACAGAGACAGGTACAGAGACAGGTACAGAGACAGGTACAGAGACAGGTACATAAACAGAAACAGGTACAGAGACAGGGACAGGTACAGAGACAGGTACAGAGACAGGTACAGAGACAGGTACAGGCACAGAGACAGGCACAGAGACAGGTACAGAGACAGGTACAGGCACAGAAACAGGTACAGGTACAGGTACAGAGACAGGTACAGAGACAGGTACAGAGACAGGTACAGAGACCGGTACAGTTGGGTACATTACAAACGTCTCCCCGCGCTAGAGCACAGATATAAATAAGTGTAATGCTATGTGCATATACCTCAGGGGAATACTTCATACATGGGTTCAATAAGTTATTGTTAGATGATTGCAAACAAATGTGGCTGACACACACACACAGCTCCGATAGAGCTAGAGAGAGTGTAATGTAGACAGATAGTGATACAGTGTCACTGATGTGACCTCCATGTGCCCTGGAGATGAACTGTGCTGGAACTAATTCACACATAGTTACTATGTCTTTAGACTGCCTCTCCTTGGTTTGACAAAGACACTCTGTGTATTACCATGCTGTGTGTATGTGTGTGTAGGGTGTGTGTGTATTTGCGTGAAGTACTGTGCAATAGGCTGGTGTGTGTAATACTCCAGTGTAAACGGCCCTCAGTTCATTTGATATGTGGTGTTTGCTGTGTGTTGTCTGGAGTAGGGCACAGCCTACTACTCTCCTGCTGCCAAGGGGCCAGTTTAGCATGAGTGTCTGGGTGAACAGTATGACATGGAGGGGAAGGCGTGACTGAGAAATGTGATGTGTGTGTAGTGCTATTATTGTGTGTGTTTGTTAGGTGCCTGTGTGTTCAGAGGAGATTCAGGGGGTTAGGGGTACGTCTGTATTCACCTGACGGCTGTTTCTATTCCGGCTTTAAGAGCAAGACTCTTTGAATGGATCTCCTCCTTCAGCAAGGCAGACCTCGGCGATGACCGCCTCACGCCATACTCCAAGGGTGGCCCGCTATCCAGCAGCCAGTGAGTTACACACACACACACACACACACACACACACACACACACACACACAGACCTTACATGCCCAGAATGAGGACATTCTCCCTCTGTGTGGGGGAAGTATGAGAGCTAGCTTAGCGCTAATCTCCTGTGTTATTTGGCTGGCCCATGCTAACAGGGAGGCAGAGGAGGCTGAAGGGAGGAGAAAGGAGGGGGCTAGCATGCTACAGATAATGCATGGCTGATGTGAACGGGTGTGTGGTTTTCCAGTAGTTTGTAATGTCTGCAGTCTGAGCAGCTTCTGAACTGAGAGTAGTCAACCACAGCCAACACACACACACACACACACACACACACACACACACACACACACACACACACACACACACACACACACACACACAGGCACACACACAAACACACAGGCACACACACACAGGCACACACACAAACACACAGGCACACACACACAGGCACACACACACACACATAGGCACACACACACAGGCAAACACACACATACACACACAGGCACACACACACAGGCACACACACACACACAGGCACACACACACACACACAGGCACACACAGGCACACACACAAACACACACACACACACACACACACACAGGCACACACACACATACACAGGCACACACACACACGCACACACGCACACACACACACACACACACAGACACACACACACACAAACTGGCAGTGGTTGTGCTATGTATCTGACCAGGGAGAGGGGGATAGGGGAGGAGAGGAAGGGAAGAGTGTGTGCTCGTCTTTGGGATGGTCCCATCTGTGAGAGGGATGGTTTGTGTTAGACAACCCTGTGATGTGGATCTGGGAGAAGCCGCCTCCACCCACACACACACATACGCACATTGCTGTTCCAGCCCGTCCGTCTCTGGATGGCAGTAGATTTAATGTAAATAAACTGTGAGCTCCCTGTATTAGTGAGTCAGACACGAGGCCAGGCTGGGCCAAACCACATCTGAACCACGCACACTGACCTGGACCCGGCCAAACCAGAATCAGCATCTCCGAGCCACACACACAGACAGAACTGTCTCACCAAAACAGAGCCTGCGGCCACATCTCAAATCAACCGCTGTATGAGGGATGAGACCACCGCCACTACGCACCAATCAGACAGGCCGTCTGGGTGTCTGCCCGCCCACTGACTGAAGGGAGGGAGGGAGGACTGGTGCTGTGTGAGGATGAACGTTTGGAACAGAGGAACACACACACACACCATTCTGCTCTTAGCTTCACGTTGACTACACACTTACTGTATGATACTAAAGGAACTATGGTCTTACTGTGTAACAATGGATGTTTGCTCTGTGTGTGGGCTTTTGCTGCTCAGAGGCATAGTTTGGTGGTATTGATGTGTCATTTCAGCTGTCCTTGGTCATCTGAAATGAGCTCAATCATTTGCTTTCCCCAACAGTGTGTGATGTCTATACATTTGTAATATGTCCGGTTTGGATCATTCTAACCTGCTCTCTCTCCCTCCCTCCCTCTCCCAGCCACGAGGAGCATGCATGTTCCCATCCTCTCTATGGCCATGGAGAGTGTAAATGGCCTGGCTGCGAGGCGCTGTGTGATGACATGGGACAGTTCATCAAGTGAGTAACACCCTGAAGCCGCATTCACCAGCGACTCACCTCCACACAGCTCATGCTACAAATAATGGAAGTGGCCCCTATTGTTAAGAGATTGTCACTTTCACTCTTTCTAGCATGACTTTCTAGTGACTAGTGTAGGACTCGCTGCACGACTGTATCAGTCAGCCCAGACACGCTCCCCAGCAGACTTGCGGCCGCTGAGTCTTTTACTCCCCTGGAGCCGATTGACGCGTCGCTGCATCAATCTAAGTTACATAACAAGACAATCACCCCAACATCTGTCAGTTTAAGCTAGAGATATCCGGCTTTTTTGTTGCATTGGATGTGTCTCAATCCACTGCATCCGTATGTCACACTTCTGCATCTGCGGTGAAAGATGGAAAGGTGGAGTGTTTGTCAGATCATGAGACATTCCCGAAAATCAGTCTTCTCACGAAAACGTCTGTAGCGTCCGAACGGTTGGACCTATAAACTATTAAGACCACTCTAAGGAAAGGGTAGACTCTCACGAACACGATGATGTTCTCCGTTTTGTGTCACGGGACTCGTCTGAAGGTAACCGTTACCGGTTTAAAAAAACAAATGGAAGTATGAAGGTAGTTTTGTGCCTACCCCAAAAAAACGGTTTAAATATGTATATCTCCTAGATTTAGGACAAACTCTTCAAAATATTTTCTTATAATGTATTTTTTGACTGACCTTTTTGCCATTTCTGAATGTGTTATTCAATGTGTGTCTATGGGCTTTAGTAGTAAAGGCCAAAATCTATATTTTATCAAATAATTGTTTAAATATTTTTTTTTATACCTAATGGGGTCCTACAATTGTAAACCATAAAGCTAAATGATCCATAGTATGACCATCTTAAAACAAGTCCATATGTCAGCTTAGCACCCCCCTCCCCCGACGTCTTATTAATAATTAATCAGTTGCTATCGGTTACATCAGGCTTCCTTGGAGGAGCAGAGCGTTTTGTTATTGTGTGACCATTTACATTATTCAACAGCTCTGTCACTCTCTCGCTCTCTCTCTCTCAGCCTTCTCTCATCCCTTAATCCCTCCCCTCTGTCCCTCTATCTCTGCTCCTGCTGCGTGTTTCATTGGCTGCTAAATGTTTTAAGTGGTGTGTTGTGAGAGGCCCTTGTGAGACGGAGCTGGGAAGGTATCAAAGAATCTGAGGCTACACCTGACAAGATAGTACAAGTCACTCAGTGTGTGTGTCCCTCCCGTCACTAGCTGATTAGTGTTGTGCTCCCAGAGTTCTCTGCTCTGAAGGGTCAAGCAAATTGTTTCCACGCTTCGTTAGCAGTTTACTTAATTAGCTCATTTACAATCACAGCTCTTTGTTTCCATGGCGCTAGCAAAGACATCAAACAGCAGCTCCCTCTCCATCCATCTCCCCTCTGCTTTCCTCCTCTCTTTTCTTTCTGCCTTTCTTAATCCCTCTTTCTTGTCTGTTTGCCAGTTTGGAGTCTTTAGAGATGGTGTGTGGAGCAGGGAGGGGGTATAGCCTGGGAGATCCGTGTGTGTGTGTGTGTGTGTGTGTGTGTGTGTGTGTGTGTGTGTGTGTGTGTGTGTGTGTGTGTGTGTGTGTGTGTGTGTGTGTGTGTGTGTGTGTGTGTGTGTGCTGGTGGGAATAAAGGGTGATACATCTAAGCCTGGTGTAAACAGTCAACTTTCACTATTTGTTAGAGTGATGACACAACAGACAACATGTCACATGTACGATCAGAGTCATACACACAGGCACATCCATACACTCTGTCTGATCCACTGAGATTCTGATATCTCTGCTACTGTCAGCTTCAGGACAGTCCACCTGCCGCTACCACATCACGAACACCGAACAAACCCATTATGAACCCTTTAACAGAGGCCTAACAAACCTTTAACCAAGGCCTAACCAAAACAATGTCCCGTAAGGGAGAGAAACTGTCTTTCTAATGATCAACTCTGAGCTGATATCACCAGGGATAGTGTGTAATAACACGGCATGGTACACACACACACAGCCAGGCACACACACACACACACACACACACACACACACACACACACACACACACACACACACACACACACACACACACACACACACACACAGACAGAGAAGTGTGTTGTGAGATGATGGCAGCGGACAGTCAGATCAAAGCCAGAGGCTGGGAAAATTTGGAGACGAAAGCTGTTGTTTGGTGTCTCATTTCACACAGCCTCAGGGCAGATGGAGGGAGAGAGAGGAACCAAACGGTGACAGATAATGCTCTTCCCTCCAGCCTTCCTTAGTCATCGCTCTGGGCAGAAGGAGAGGAGATGATAGGAGACTCTTCTATTTCCAGCTCTTTTCTTTCATCTGATCTGTGATCTCTCTTTCTCTCCTCCTTTCCTCTCTTCCCTTCACTTCTTCGCCCGCTATCTTCTTCCCATCACCTCTTTTCTTCTCTTCTCCTCTCCTATTCTATCTCTTTTTTGTTGCATAGTAGATACATTCACTAACTTCTCCTCCCCTCCCTCCCGTCTCTCTCTGTCAGTGCTGTCTGGTATAGTGCTCTGTTGGCTGTGGTTAGTGGTGCTGAGGGTAATGTGTAATGTGGGCTGAATCTCTGTCTGAGAGGGCTAAGGAGTAAACAAAGACTCATTGTCGGGAGTCTCGGAAAAAACCCTGCTACTGTTTATGACTGAGCCACAGAGACGGAGAGACAGAGGAGAGAGAGAGAGAGAGGGGAGAGGGTAGAGAAAGAAGAGTGAGTTACAGAGAGAGAGAGAAGGGAGAGGGTAGAGAGAGAAGAGAGTGAGTTACAGAGAGAGAGAGGAGGGAGAGAGAGAAGGGAGAGGGTAGAGAGAGAAGAGAGTGAGTTACAGAGAGAAAGAGAAGGGAGAGGGTAGAGAGAGAAGAGAGTGAGTTACAGAGAGAAAGAGAAGGGAGAGGGTAGAGAGAGAAGAGAGTGAGTTACAGAGAGAGAGAGAAGGGAGAGGGTAGAGAGAGAAGAGAGTGAGTTACAGAGAGAGAGAGAAGGGAGAGGGTAGAGAGAGAAGAGAGTGAGTTACAGAGAGAAAGAGAGGAAAAAATAGTTTTAAGTTAGAGAGAATGTGTGAGTGAAGAGAAAAAGAGTTAGGTAGTGGAGGAGTAGAGAGTTAGGTAGTGGAGGAGTAGAGCGTTAGGGAGTGGAGGAGTAGAGAGTTAGGGGGGGAGGAGTAGAGAGTTAGGGAGTGGAGGAGTAGAGAGTTAGGTAGTGGAGGAGTAGAGAGTTAGGTAGTGGAGGAGTAGAGAGTTGGGGAGTGGAGGAGTAGAGAGTTAGGTAGTGGAGGAGTAGAGAGTTAGGTAGTGGAGGAGTAGAGAGTTAGGGAGTGGAGGAGTAGAGAGTTAGGGGGGGAGGAGTAGAGAGTTAGGGAGTGGAGGAGTAGAGCGTTAGGGAGTGGAGGAGTAGAGAGTTAGGGGGTGGAGGAGTAGAGAGTTAGGGGGTGGAGGAGTAGAGAGATAGGGAGTGGAGGAGTAGAGAGTTAGGGAGTGGAGGAGTAGAGAGTTAGGGAGTGGAGGAGTAGAGAGTTAGGGGAGTGGAGGAGTAGAGAGTTAGGGGGTGGAGGAGTAGAGAGTTAGGGAGTGGAGGAGTAGAGAGTTAGGGAGTGGAGGAGTAGAGAGTTAGGGGGTGGAGGAGTAGAGAGTTAGGGAGTGGAGGAGTAGAGAGTTAGGGAGTGGAGGAGTAGAGAGTTAGGGAGTGGAGGAGTAGAGTTAGGGAGTGGAGGAGTAGAGCGTTAGGGAGTGGAGGAGTAGAGAGTTAGGGAGTGGAGGAGTAGAGAGTTAGGGAGTGGAGGAGTAGAGTTAGGGAGTGGAGGAGTAGAGCGTTAGGGAGTGGAGGAGTAGAGAGTTAGGGAGTGGAGGAGTAGAGAGTTAGGGGGTGGAGGAGTAGAGAGTTAGGGAGTGGAGGAGTAGAGAGTTAGGGAGTGGAGGAGTAGAGAGTTAGGGAGTGGAGGAGTAGAGAGTTAGGGAGTGGAGGAGTAGAGAGTTAGGGAGTGGAGGAGTAGAGAGTTGGGGAGTGGAGGAGTAGAGAGTTAGGGAGTGGAGGAGTAGAGAGTTAGGGAGTGGAGGAGTAGAGAGTTAGGGGAGTGGAGGAGTAGAGAGTTAGGGGGTGGAGGAGTAGAGAGTTAGGGAGTGGAGGAGTAGAGAGTTAGGGAGTGGAGGAGTAGAGAGTTAGGGGTGGAGGAGTAGAGAGTTAGGGAGTGGAGGAGTAGAGAGTTGGGGAGTGGAGGAGTAGAGAGTTAGGAGTGGAGGAGTAGAGAGTTAGGGGGTGGAGGAGTAGAGAGTTAGGGAGTGGAGGAGTAGAGAGTTAGGGAGTGGAGGAGTAGAGAGTTAGGGAGTGGAGGAGTAGAGAGTTGGGGAGTGGAGGAGTGGAGGAGTAAGAGATAGGGAGTGGAGGAGTAGAGAGTTAGGGGGTGGAGGAGTAGAGAGTTAGGGAGTGGAGGAGTAGAGAGTTAGGGAGTGGAGGAGTAGAGAGTTAGGGGGTGGAGGAGTAGAGAGTTAGGGAGTGGAGGAGTAGAGAGTTAGGGAGTGGAGGAGTAGAGCGTTAGGGAGTGGAGGAGTAGAGAGTTAGGGAGTGGAGGAGTAGAGAGTTAGGTAGTGGAGGAGTAGAGAGTTAGGGAGTGGAGGAGTAGAGAGTTAGGGGGTGGAGGAGTAGAGAGTTGGGGAGTGGAGGAGAGGAGAGAGGGGGAGTGGAGGAGAGGAGGAGAGGAGAGAGGGTGAGTGGAGGAGTAGAGAGTTAGGGAGTAGAGGAGAGTTAGGGAGTGGAGGAGTAGAGAGTTAGGGAGTGGAGGAGTAGAGAGTTAGGGAGTGGAGGAGTAGAGAGTTGGGGAGTGGAGGAGTAGAGAGTTGGGGAGTGGAGGAGTAGAGAGTTGGGGAGTGGAGGAGTAGAGAGTTAGGGGGTGGAGGAGTAGAGAGTTAGGGGGTGGAGGAGTAGAGTTAGGGAGTGGAGGAGTAGAGAGTTAGGGAGTGGAGGAGTAGAGAGTTGGGGAGTGGAGGAGTAGAGAGTTGGGGAGTGGAGGAGTAGAGAGTTGGGGAGTGGAGGAGTAGAGAGTTAGGGGGTGGAGGAGTAGAGAGTTAGGGGGTGGAGGAGTAGAGTTAGGGAGTGGAGGAGTAGAGAGTTAGGGAGTGGAGGAGTAGAGAGTTAGGGAGTGGAGGAGTAGAGAGTTAGGGAGTGGAGGAGTAGAGCGTTAGGGAGTGGAGGAGTAGAGCGTTAGGGAGTGGAGGAGTAGAGAGTTAGGGAGTGGAGGAGTAGAGAGTTGGGGAGTGGAGGAGTAGAGAGTTGGGGAGTGGAGGAGTAGAGTTAGGGAGTAGAGGAGTAGAGAGTTGGGGAGTGGAGGAGTAGAGAGTTAGGGAGTGGAGGAGTAGAGAGTTAGGGAGTAGAGGAGTAGAGAGTTAGGGAGTGGAGGAGTAGAGAGTTAGGGAGTGGAGGAGTAGAGAGTTGGGGAGTGGAGGAGTAGAGAGTTAGGGAGTGGAGGAGTAGAGAGTTAGGGAGTGGAGGAGTAGAGAGTTAGGGGGTGGAGGAGTAGAGAGTTGGGGAGTGGAGGAGTAGAGAGTTAGGGAGTGGAGGAGTAGAGAGTTAGGGGGTGGAGGAGTAGAGAGTTGGGGAGTGGAGGAGAGGAGAGAGGGGGAGTGGAGGAGAGGAGGAGAGGAGAGAGGGTGAGTGGAGGAGTAGAGAGTTAGGGAGTAGAGGAGAGTTAGGGAGTGGAGGAGTAGAGAGTTAGGGAGTGGAGGAGTAGAGAGTTAGGGAGTGGAGGAGTAGAGAGTTGGGGAGTGGAGGAGTAGAGAGTTGGGGAGTGGAGGAGTAGAGAGTTAGGGGGTGGAGGAGTAGAGAGTTAGGGGGTGGAGGAGTAGAGAGTTAGGGAGTGGAGGAGTAGAGAGTTAGGGAGTGGAGGAGTAGAGAGTTAGGGAGTGGAGGAGTAGAGAGTTAGGGAGTGGAGGAGTAGAGCGTTAGGGAGTGGAGGAGTAGAGAGTTAGGGAGTGGAGGAGTAGAGAGTTAGGGAGTGGAGGAGTAGAGAGTTGGGGAGTGGAGGAGTAGAGAGTTGGGGAGTGGAGGAGTAGAGTTAGGGAGTAGAGGAGTAGAGAGTTGGGGAGTGGAGGAGTAGAGAGTTAGGGAGTGGAGGAGTAGAGAGTTAGGGAGTAGAGGAGTAGAGAGTTAGGGAGTGGAGGAGTAGAGAGTTAGGGAGTGGAGGAGTAGAGAGTTGGGGAGTGGAGGAGTAGAGAGTTAGGGAGTGGAGGAGTAGAGACTTAGGGAGTGGAGGAGTAGAGAGTTAGGGAGTGGAGGAGTAGAGAGTTAGGGAGTGGAGGAGTAGAGAGTTAGGGAGTGGAGGAGTAGAGAGTTGGGGAGTGGAGGAGTAGAGAGTTGGGGAGTGGAGGAGTAGAGAGTTAGGGGGTGGAGGAGTAGAGAGTTAGGGAGTAGAGGAGTAGAGAGTTGGGGAGTGGAGGAGTAGAGGAGTAGAGAGTTGGGGAGTGGAGGAGTAGAGAGTTGGGGAGTGGAGGAGTAGAGAGTTGGGGAGTGGAGGAGTAGAGAGTTGGGGAGTGGAGGAGTAGAGAGTTAGGGAGTGGAGGAGTAGAGAGTTAGGGAGTGGAGGAGTAGAGAGTTAGGGAGTGGAGGAGTAGAGAGTTAGGGAGTGGAGGAGTAGAGAGTTAGGGAGTGGAGGAGAGGAGAAAGGGGGAGTGGAGGAGTAGAGAGTTAGGGAGTGGAGGAATAGAGAGTTGGGGAGTGGAGGAGTAGAGAGTTAGGGAGTGGAGGAGAGGAGAAAGGGGGAGTGGAGGAGTAGAGAGTTAGGGAGTGGAGGAATAGAGAGTTGGGGAGTGGAGGAGTAGAGAGTTGGGGAGTGGAGGAGTAGAGGAGTAGAGAGTTAGAGAGTGGAGGAGTAGAGAGTTAGGGAGTTGAGGAGAGGAGAGAGGGGGAGGAGAGGAGAGGAGAGTTAGGGAGTGGAGGAGAGAGGGGGAGTGGAGGGAAAAGGGTGAGATCATGTTTTTGTTAATATTATCATGCACTTGAGCCGTCTATCTATGCTGGGATTAGCTATGCCATGACATCATTGTTATTGTTTCATTTCTTCTTTCCTTCTGATATTGCCCAACTCCCCGTTCTCTTAAACACGCACACACTGGGTCATGATTCTCTAAACGCCACACACACACGTCTCAGAGTTGTCAGGGAGGGAGGGGGGGAGAGATGGAGGGAGGGAGGGAGAGAATGAGGGAGGGAGGGAGGGGGAGAGAGATGGAGGGATGGAAGGAGGGAGGGGGAAAGAGGGGGTAGGGAGGGAGGGTGGGAATGAGGAAGGGAGGGGGAAAGTGGGGGTAGGGAGGAACAAAGGGGGAGGGAGGGAGGGTGGGAATGAGGAGTGGAGGGGGAAAGAGGGGGGAGGGAGGGAAGGAGGGAAGGGGTAAAGATGTAGGGAGGGGGTAGGGAGGGAGGGAGGGGGAAAAAGGGGGTAGGGAGGGAGGGAGGGAGGGAGGGAGGGAGGGAGGGAGGGAGGGAGGGAGAAGATCAGAAGGTCCTGGATCCTCCCACACCAGAGGAAACAAACAGTGCCACCATTCAGACACACACATTTCAGGGGGGCAGAAGTGTAAATCAGAGAGTAGATCCTCTCTCTGTTCCTGTGATAACACATGAACTATTATCCAGGTGTTCTGATAACACATGAACTATTATCCAGGTGTTCTGATAACACATGAACTATTATCCAGGTGTTCTGATAACACATGAACTATTATCCAGGTGTTCTGATAACACATGAACTATTATCCAGGTGTTCTGACAACACATGAACTATTATCCAGGTGTTCTGATAACACATGAACTATTATCCAGGTGTTCTGATAACACATAAACTATTATCCAGGTGTTCTGATAACACATGAACTATTATCCAGGTGTTCTGATAACACATGAACTATTATCCAGGTGTTCTGACAACACATGAACTATTATCCAGGTGTTCTGATAACACATGAACTATTATCCAGGTGTTCTGATAACACATGAACTATTATCCAGGTGTTCTGATAACACATGAACTATTATCCAGGTGTTCTGACAACACATGAACTATTATCCAGGTGTTCCTCTGATAACACATGAACTATTATCCAGGTGTTCTGACAACACATGAACTATTATCCAGGTGTTCCTCTGATAACACATGAACTATTATCCAGGTGTTCTGATAACACATGAACTATTATCCAGGTGTTCTGACAACACATGAACTATTATCCAGGTGTTCCTCTGATAACACATGAACTATTATCCAGGTGTTCCTCTGATACACTCTGAGTTTATGGCCCAAAGAGCAGGACACACACACACAAACACACAGTTAGCTTTTACACTAAAAGGAAATGATATACTTATAATATTATTCTTTACATAACTTCCTCTTACTCACTCTCTCCTCCACTGTGTAAACTGGTCATTTTGTTTAACACTGAGTTCAACAGTTAACTCTCATGTCTTGACTTGGTTGTGGGTTTTTGTCTGTGAGGAGGAAGTCTAGTTTATACTGAGAAGTGTTTGGTGCAAGCCCACTGTTGTGTGTTTCCATGTGTTTCCATGTGTTTCCATGTGTTTCCGTGTGTGTCTGTCTCGATAGGAGTGTAAAGCCCTCTGGTCTTTTGAAAAGCTCTAAACAGGAAAATAAACAAATATCTGCAGTCGCATAAATGTGAATATTTATTTAAATGAAGTCACCATTGGCCGGAATCACACAAACTGGAGCTTATGTGTCTGCTGCAAGCATTCACACTCACTCACAACAATCTCCCTACTGTCTTCTGGGAATGACAAACACACACACAGTGACACATCTGTCTGGTGTTCCATTGAATATGTGTTAATTACAGATTAATATGCGTTCTTTTGCTTGTCATGTAGGTTATAACCCAGTTGTATTCCTCTCCCTCTATCTCTCCCCCTTCCTCTATCTCTCCCCCTTCCTCTATCTCTACCACTTCCTCTATCTCTTCTCCTTCCTCTATCTTTCTTCCTTTCTCTATCTCTCCCCCTATCTCTTCTCCTTCATCTATCTCTACCCCTTCCTCTCCCTCTATCTCTACCCCTTCCTCTCCCTCTATCTCTTCTCCTTCCTCTATCTCTTCTCCTTCCTCTATCTCTCCCCTTCCTCTCCCTCTATCTCTTCTCTTTCCTCTATCTCTCCCCTTCCTCTCCCTCTATCTCTCCCCCTTCCTCTATCTCTACCACTTCCTCTATCACTTCTCCTTCCTCTATCTTTCTTCCTTTCTCTATCTCTCCCCCTATCTCTTCTCCTTCATCTATCTCTACCCCTTCCTCTCCCTCTATCTCTACCCCTTCCTCTCCCTCTATCTCTTCTCCTTCCTCTATCTCTTCTCCTTCCTCTATCTCTCCCCTTCCTCTCCCTCTATCTCTTCTCTTTCCTCTATCTCTCCCCTTCCTCTCCCTCTATCTCTCCCTCTATCTCTCCCTCTATCTCTACCCCTTCCTCTATCTCTACCCCTTCCTCTATCTCTTCTCCTTCCTCTATCTCTCTTCCTTCCTCTCCCTCTATCTCTTCTCCTTCCTCTATCTCTACCCCTTCCTCTCCCTCTATCTCTTCTCTTTCCTCTATCTCTCCCCTTCCTCTATCTCTTCTCCTTCCTCTATCTCTCTTCCTTCCTTCCTCTCCCTCTATCTCTTCTCTTTCCTCTATCTCTCCCCTTCCTCTATCTCTTCTCCTTCCTCTATCTCTCCCCTTCCTCTATCTCTTCTCCTTCCTCTATCTCTACCCCTTCCTCTATCTCTTCTCCTTCCTCTATCTCTCCCCTTCCTCTCCCTCTATCTCTTCTCTTTCCTCTATCTCTACCCCTTCCTCTCCCTCTATCTCTACCCCTTCCTCTCCCTCTATCTCTTCTCCTTCCTCTATCTCTCTTCCTCCCTCTCCCCCTTCCTCTCCCTCTATCTCTTCTCTTTCCTCTATCTCTCCCCTTCCTCTATCTCTTCTCCTTCCTCTATCTCTCCCCTTCCTCTATCGCTACCCCTTCCTCTATCTCTCCCCTTCCTCTCCATCTATCTCTTCTCCTTCATCTATCTCTTCTCCTTCCTCTATCTCTTCTCCTTCCTCTATCTCTACCCTTCCTCTATCTCTTCTCCTTCCTCTATCTCTCCCTCTATCTCTCCCCTATCTCTTCTCCTTCATCTATCTCTCCCCTTCCTCTATCTCTCCCCCTATCTCTTCTCCTTCCTCTATCTCTACCCCTTCCTCTATCTCTTCTCCTTCCTCTATCTCTCCCCTTCCTCTATCTCTTCTCCTTCCTCTATCTCTCCCTTTTCCTCTATCTCTCCCCCATCTCTTCTCCTTCATCTATCTCTCCCCCTTCCTCTATCTCTACCCTTTCCTCTATCTCTCCCCCTTCCTGTCACTTCCTTTCCTCCTTTCTCAGGCATCTGAACAATGAGCATGCTCTGGATGACCGCAGTACAGCCCAGTGCAGGGTGCAGATGCAGGTGGTCCAACAGCTGGAGATACAGGTGGGACAAACACACACACACACAGTCATTCTCGGTGTCTGTACTTGTCTGAGCCAGGCTGGGGGTTTAGTGAAAGCACTGGAGCTTGTAATTTAAAGAGGAAAGCTGGCATCACAGGCTCCAATTATAAACCTCCTAGTCCAGTCCCTTTCTACTGGCATCACAGGCTCCAATTATAAACCTCCCAGTCCAGTCCCTTTCTACTGGCATCACAGGCTCCAATTATAAACCTCCCAGTCCAGTCCCTTTCTACTGGCATCACAGGCTCCAATTATAAACCTCCCAGTCCAGTCCCTTTCTACTGGCATCACAGGCTCCAATTATAAACCTCCCAGTCCAGTCCCTTTCTACTGGCATCACAGGCTCCAATTATAAACCTCCCAGTCCAGTCCCTTTCTACTGGCATCACAGGCTCCAATTATAAACCTCCCAGTCCAGTCCCTTTCTACTGGCATCACAGGCTCCAATTATAAACCTCCTAGTCCAGTCCCTTTCTACTGGCATCACAGGCTCCAATTATAAACCTCCTAGTCCAGTCCCTTTCTACTGGCATCACAGGCTCCAATTATAAACCTCCCAGTCCAGTCCCTTTCTACTGGCATCACAGGCTCCAATTATAAACCTCCTAGTCCAGTCCCTTTCTGCTGGCATCACAGCCTCCAATTATAAACCTCCCAGTCCAGTCCCTTTCTACTGGCATCACAGGCTCCAATTATAAACCTCCCAGTCCAGTCCCTTTCTACTGGGTGGAAGGAGGAGGAGGAAGAGGGGTCGACATCAAGATGATGCAGCCAAACACCCCACAAGAACCCCCAAACAGCATAGTGGCGAACCCAGGGTGTTGGAGCTGGGGTTCAGGTTAGCTGTGGCCCTGGTCCCCCTGGTAAACGGCATTGAGCCCCAAGCCTGAAGCCACCGCTGGGCAACACAAAGTGACAGAGAGACAGGCAGTGTCACATCACATCAGGCCTCCCGTCCTCTCCCCTTTCCCCTGCCATGTCACCTACCCCACTACTGCCCTGTTATAGTACATACATACACACACATCTTACACACATTCACTCAATGCTGCCATACTACTACGCACACAGCCTAGTGCTGGCCTCATTCAGCCAGCTTCTCCAGGCCTCTGTCTCTCACACACCATCCTGT